>NC_084746.1:31092962-31097962 GCF_033978785.1 Entelurus aequoreus
ATGATCACCTGTTTCCACTTCCAGTGACAAAATGTTCCAGTAAATAAATCAAAGTTTTATTGGTCATTCTACCTCTCAGCCACTCAAAAGTAGAACCACGCCAGCGGCCGGGATTTGTTTTGTAAAAAAAAAGAGGCACATCTTCTTACCTATTCTACAGTTTCTTGTCTCTCACCTATTCTATCCTATGGTACGCCATTTTAGACTAATATTGCTCAGTTGTTTACATTGTGTGCTTGATAAGAAAAGAAAAAAAAAAGTCCATCCTCCCCTGTGTCTCCGGCGTCTTTTAACCCAGTTGTGTCGGGACATTTTGACCTCTAAGGTAACCCCTGTGAAGTATGTTATCTGTAAAACAATAAAGAAGTTCTTGTCATCACATCCTGAGACAAGCTTGACGTCATTCATTAGGTGGAGGACCGCCTCCGTCCGACTTCCTGTCCGTGGGATTACCCACTTGGCATTCACTCAATCAAACTTCTAGAAAAATCCATGCGAATAAAGGAGTGCACGGAAAAGCCATCTAGAACTAGGATTACCAGAACAAAGTCTTGAAGGCAGAGCTGCGCAAATATTTTGACTCGGGGGGCCACATTGAGAGAAAAAAATGTGTCTAATTGTGTATAAATTATATGTACACATTTAGCTGTAAAAATCTGCTGTACAGTTTGTGTGTTGGGTCTTTTTTTCAGGAACACTAATACCAAAAGTCACAATGTCCGACAGAATTTTAAAAACAGACCACCTCAAAAAAAACTGTATGGAATTTTACAGTTTTTTACTGAATGGGACACCCAAAATGTACATGAAAATAAAAAAAGTGGAATTTACAATATTAACTATGAACAATAAAACCCTGAATATTAACAACATATGAACGTCGCTCCTCTTTTACATTTCTTAGACCAGCTCCTCGATAGTTGTGTATCTTTTACAATCAAGCAAAACACAACAAAAATGTAACAAACAGCAAAATATGAATGCAAAGTGTAAAGAGCTGCTGTGACGTAGATGACCGTAATAACTCCTATAACACTCAAAAGCGCAAATTTCGACCATTGAAATACTTTCTATAGTTCAAGACTTACGGTCATTAAAAAACAGCACTGCACATCATAATGGCGGCTACAGTTTTGATGTTAAAGGTCTAAAAAAAATGATGCAGAACGTCCGGCGGGCCAGATTGAAAATCATAACGGGACGCATTTTGCCCAGGTCTGTCTTAAAGGGGACCTATTATGCAAAAGCAAACTTTCTTACCTATTGGTGCCCGCTTTTGTGTATTTGGGATCTGCGTAAGTCCCAGAAATGTCAGGATTTTGACAAAGAACCGCCATGACATGTTGTGTAGACCACCAGGAAATGATTAGAAGAAATCCAAATATGAGCCCTTTAATGTAAAGTCAATGACGTAGCAAAATTAATCAAATTAATGATGGAATATTACGAGAAAATGTTTTACGATTTTTAAGTCGTAATTTTATGAGAAACATTTTTAATCTTTATATTTTATTTTTTATCTACAGGGAAGTTTTTACTTAGTCTCCAAAAAGGGCACTTTTTCCCACGATTCTGACTTGTCTATTTTTTAATGATTGCAACTGTTTTATTATGGTCAGCCTTTCTACTTAGAATTCGGACTTTTCTCTCATAATATTACGACATGTTGTCATGATTGATCGTGTGATTACTTTTCAGAGTTTTTCTCAATATATCGGCACTTCTTCCTCATGATTTAGATTTTTTTATCGACTTTCTTCATGTGGTTCTGATTTTTTTTTTCATAGAAATACTTTTTTCACAGGATTCCGACTTTTCTAAATATACTACGACTTGTTGTCATTGTTCTTACTTTTCTACTGTTTTATTTATTTTAACTGTGTTCTCATAATTTAGATTTTTTTTTTTTCTCAGACATTTTTTTAAGAATTACAACTTTTTTCACATGATTCCAACTTTTATTATTTTATGTATTTTTTTCTTTTGGTTTCAACTTTCTTCCCAACATTATGACTTACAATTGTTTTATCCTCTAACATTTTTCCCCTCATGATTCAGACTTTTTTTCATAGGTTTATGACTTTATTGTCATGATTGTGATTGTTTTATAATAACAACTTTCTTGTACTAAATAGAGTTTTTTCTCAAGTATTACAATCTGTTCTAATGATTCCGACTGTTTTATCATAGTGTTCTCATGATTCAGTCTATTTTAGAAATGGTTCTCAATGTGGTATCATATTGTGACTGTGTGCTCAGGATTTTATTCCCATTTTATGGCTTTTTTCTCGTGGTGAACTAGCATATCGATGATTCGGTCGAACTCTTTATTTTGCAATGATGTTTTTAGCTTCCAAATTGATGCGTGCTAAAACATACCCCACCTTCTCCAAAATGCTGACGTAGCCAAAAGAGCGCCGTGCCATCACATGAAACATGTGTCACTTGTTTAACCCCTTGAAGGTCAGTCCAAAGGACAGCAAAGAAAGTTGGCCCAGGACATGGTAACTGGGTTTGCGGTTGACGACAGGAGTCACAATCTATTTAAACGGGGAAGTCATTATGCTAATAGAGTTGTACACATCCACAGCACAATGCAGAGACCCTCGCCCTGAAGCTGAGGACACTTTGATTTAAAAAGAAAAAAACAGTATATATATATTCTAATATTCACCTTTTTTTCAACCATGTCTACTTCTTGCTTGCTTTAGTCAGGCCAGCATCAAGGCAGTTCTCCATGTGAGGATCTGCTTCTGACAACCAGTCCACTTCTTCCTGAGAGAAGGACAATGAAAATGTTAGGCCTTCAGCACTAAAGAAGAGACTTATGTAACCCTTCTAGACAACATTGTATGTTGCGTGACCTTTTTTTGTAGAATTTATTGTTGTTTATCATTATTACAATGTGATCAAAGTGTGATTTTCCTTTAGTTTTTTTGCTTCAACTCGGCTGGTAAATAATGTCCTGAGCTTTCAACATGTGTTTATGTGCATTCTTGTGCTTGACTTGCTTTGTTCAGAAGGATTAAAAACTGACACAACAGCAAGCTGTCATACATCAGCATGGATGTTTTTGTGTGCTGCCTTTAAAAAAAACAGCCAAGGTTACATTCTGAGAGTAAATCTCCCTTCTGTTCCGGATCATAATCTACTACCTTTTTTTTAGGATTACTCCTCTCTGACTTACTGCTTTAGCTTTTGCATACTTCTGGGCACACATACACATGATATCCAATACTAGCATATGGAAAGCTTACATCTAAATTTTGTGATTATACAATAAGGTACTTTTTTTTTTTTCCAATGGAAATGCTTTTCTTTAAGTGATGGTGCATTTCTGTTGATGATTGCCGTACATCCAAATGCAAGTCTGAACAGATCAGAGAAAAGAGAGATAATAAAATGTTGGTATTTTTATGTATAGTTGTATTATCTAATTATATGTATATATGTATGTATATATATATGTATGTGTATATATATATATATGTGTGTATATATATATATATATATATATATATATATATATATATATATATATATATATATATATATATATATATATATATATATATATATATATTATCCAAAAAAATAGTGCTCGATACCGTGGTAGAGCGTAATATGTATGTGTGGGAAAAATCACAAGACTATTACATACTGTATATATATATATATATATATATATATATATATATATATAAATATATATATTAGGGCTGTGAGTCTTTGGGTGTCCCACGATTCGTTTCAATATCGATTCTTGGGGTCACGATTCAATTCAAAATCAATTTTTTTTTTTTCAATTCAACACGATTCTCGATTCAAAAACAATTTTTTCCCGATTCAAAACGATTCTCTACTCATTCAATACATAGGATTTCAGCAGGATCTACCCCAGTCTGCTGACATGCAAGCAGAGTAGTAGATTTTTGTAAAAAGCTTTTATAATTGTAAAGGACAATGTTTTATCAACTGATTGCAATAATGTAAATTTGTTTTAACTATTAAATGAACCAAAAATATGACTTATTTTATCTTTGTGAAAATATTGGACACAGTGTGTTGTCAAGCTTATGAGATGCGATGCAAGTGTAAGCCACTGTGACACTATTGTTTATTTTTATTTTATAAATGTCTAATGATAATGTCAATGAGGGATTTTTAATCACTGCAATGTTGAAATTGTAACTAATATTGATACTGTTGTTGATAATATTCATTTTTGTTTCACTACTTTTGGTTTGTTCTGTGTCGTGTTTGTGTCTCCTCAATTGCTCTGTTTATTGCAGTTCTTAGTGTTGCTGGGTCGGGTTTGGTTTTGGAATTGGATTGCATTGTTATGGTATTGCTGTGTATTATTTTGTTGGATTGATTAATTAAAAAAATAAAAATATTAAAAAAATAAAAATAATAATAAAAAATAAAATACAATCGATTTTTTAAAAATGAGAATCGATTCTGAATCGCACAACGTGAGAATCGCGATTTGAATACGAATCGATTTTTTCCCACACCCCTAATATACAGTATATATATATACATACACTATATTGCCAAAAGTATTTGGGCACCCATTCCAAATGATCAGAATCAGGTGTCCTAATCACTTGGCCCGGCCACAGGTGTATAAAATCAAGCACTTAGGCATGGAGACTGTTTCTACAAACATTTGTGAAAGAATGGGCCGCTCTCAGGAGCTCAGTGATTACCAGCGTGGAACTGTCATAGGATGCCACCTGTGCAACAAATCCAGTCGTGACATTTCCTCACTCCTAAATATTCCCAAAGTCAACTGTCTGCTTTATTATAAGAAAATGGAAGAGTTTGGGAACAACAACAACTCAGCCACGAAGTGGTAGGCCACGTAAACCGACAAAGAGGGGTCAGCGCATGCTGAAGTGCATAGTGCAAAAAGGGTCGCCGACTTTCTGCACAGTCAGTTGCTACAGAGCTCCAAACTTCATGTGACCTTCCAATTAGCCCACGTACAGTACGCA
>NC_084746.1:31102962-31117962 GCF_033978785.1 Entelurus aequoreus
GTGTGGCAGAGACCCAGCAGCTGGTCTCCATGGCCAAAAGGCTCCCGGGAGGCAGATCCAGAAGTTAGCAAAAAAGCACAGCAGAAGTCCCGAAAGTGCCACCCCTTGTCACACAGTCCCAAAGGGTCCCGAACCAAAAGGCGAAAAAAAAACAAAAAAAAATGTATCTTAAACTTATTATGGAATTCCTGGAATTTCAAGAAAACCGGGAATTTTTCCAGTTAAAAAAATAACTTTGTTACTGTCCCAATTAAGAGGAATGTTTTGACGGTGGAACGGTTGAAGGGGGTTGGAAAATGTGGAAGGAGTAGTCGCCAGAAAAAAGGGTGGAAATAGGGCTTGGGAAAACCAGGAATTCTGGAAAATCCTGGAATTTTTTTGAACTTGGAAAAAGGGTAGTTTGGATTTCCAGGATGGTGGAATGTGTTGAAGGTGGAATGGTTTGAATAGGTTGAAAAATGTGGAAATGGTGGAAGTTTGAAAAATGGCCAATTCATTTTGAATGGGAAAAATGTCCCAGAAAACCTGGAATTCCGGGATTTTTTGGAATTTGTCAAGGGATTCCCGAATAGGCTGAACAGTTTGAAGTTGGAACGGTTTTGGTATACATGACCCCGTTAGCTGTAGGTCTGTTAATGAGCCATGAAGTAGGCAGGCACGGCGCTATTTCTCAGCGTGTGTTTATCCTAGCCGGCACATTAATACAATGACAACACGACATCCGGATTCCCATCATGCATTGCTTCAAAACTACGGCAAGTAGTGATGTCCAAAAACAGAATTGAATCGGGTGAAAAATGTGGAAGGTAGAGCGCGCCAAAATGTGGAGAAGAAGAAGAAGAAGTTTAATAAATAGATTAATTTTGGTGTAGAAAACCATATGTCCAAACAGCCCCCACGCCGCCCTTTGCTATTGCCTAGTGGTTAGAGTGTCGGTATCGGTAGGTCGTGAGTTCAAACTCCGGCCCAGTCATACCAAAGACTATAAAAATGGGGCCCATTACTTCTCTGCTTGGCACTCAGCATCAAGGGTTGGAATTGGGGGTTAAATCACCAAAAATAATTCCCGGGCGCGGCCACCGCTGCTGCTCACTGCTCCCCTCACCTCCCAGGGGGTGAACATGGGGATGGGTCAAATGCAGAGAATAATTTTGCCACACCTAGTGTGTGTGTGACAATCATGGGTACTTTAACTTTTTAACTTATTTGTTTTCAAATAACAGATACAATTGTTCCATTACAGCCCTGTAGCGCCCTCTGCTGGATATCACTCGTCACTGCACCTTTTAGCCCGTCGATGCAAGTGGACTGTAACATTTGAAAGAGAAGATGTGATGAAACTTGTCACGCCAGATGGTAATTTTTTACCTCCTTCTTGATGGATTTTTGTCACTTTGGCGTAGCGTGAACGCCTCCTCGTCCCTCCGAGGTGCGTGCTGATTGAAATGTAATGTTGACATGTGCCTTCCCCGCACGTCGTGTAATTACAGCTGCTGCCACGGAGGAGGAGGAGGAGGAGGAGGAAGAGCAGACACCTTGTCTCTGCTGCTCAGCGGCGTGCAGAAGATTGTTGCAGGGTGATGATGATGATGATGCTGATGGTGAAATGGGTGTCACGTGATGATGTGGGAAATATTACTTATTCACACCCTGACGCAAACGACACGCACACATGACGATAAAGGCTGCAATGCATGGCCAAATGCAGTGGGAAAGAATCTCGGTATGAACCACATACTACTGCTGTTCCTTTTTTTGTCCACAAGATGGCAATGTTACAACATCTATGTATTTTACTGGCCCGTTCATGTATATTTATAGATATTTCACTCAGTGTGTTAAAGTTACTTGATATTTCCACGACTAAAAAAAAAATAATGATATTACAATATTAAGAAAAACAATGCATTTTTGTCATCTTTTTGCATTTAAATAGCTTTTAAAAAATGTCTGTTTAGCTTGAGGCCGTGTGGGGCCTGCTCAGTGGCCTTGTGATTAGACTGGAATGTTGTGAGTTCAACCCGAGTCATACCAAAGACTATAGAAATAGGACCCGTTGCCTCCCTGCCTCCCACTCAGCATCAAGGGTTGGAATTGGGGGTTAAATCACCAAAATGAATCCCGAGCGCTGCTCACTGCTCCCCTCACCTCCCAGGGGGTGAACATGGGGATGGGTCTAATGCGGAGAGTAATTTCACCACACTTAGTGTGTGTGTGTGTGTGTGACTATGGTTGGGACTTTAACTTTAACTTCAAGTGGAGCACAGTGCATTGTAAATGTGCGGCATGTATTCAATTTATTAGGTACCCCTGCACAATATATTGATGTCTGATGATTTGGTAAAATTGCAAACAGCTAAGATGATGTACAAAGCAAACTATAAGCTGCTACCCAAGAATGTCCAACAATTCTTCTCAACTAAAGAGGAGAAATATAACCTTAGAGGAAAATCTAATTTAAAACATTGGTATGCTCATACAACCCTAAAAACCTTTAGCATGTCAGTATGTGGAACTAAATTATGGAATGGATTAAGTAAAGAAGTTAAACAATGTACTGATATGATCCAGTTTAAGAGGTTCTTCAAATTAATGGTGCTTACAAAGTACAAAGAAGAATAATTATGAGAAACACCGTCAACCTTATTGAAAATGGGATATTCTTCATCTCAGTATGTTTATCATGACTGACTTAATTATTTATTACAAAAACTGCTGAAATAATCATTCACGGATGTCATTGTGCTACAAAAAGAAGTCAATAAATGAACGTATGTACAAACCCCGTTTCCATATGAGTTGGGAAATTGTGTTACATGGCCTTTCCTTTTAACAACACTCAGTAAACGTTTGGGAACGGAGGAGACACATTTTTTAAGCTTCCCAGGTGGAATTCTTTCCCATTCTTGCTTGATGTACAGCTTAAGTTGTTCAACAGTCCAGGGTCTCCGTTGTGGTATTTTAGGCTTCATAATGCGCCACACATTTTCAATGGGAGACAGGTCTGGACTACAGGCAGGCCAGTCTAGTACCCGCACTCTTTTACTATGAAGCCACGTTGATGTAACACGTGGCTTGGCATTGTCTTGCTGAAATAAGCAGGGGCGTCCATGGTAACGTTGCTTGGATGGCAACATATGTTGCTCCAAAACCTGTATGTACCTTTCAGCATTAATGGCGCCTTCAGAGATGTGTAAGTTACCCATGTCTTGGGCACTAATACACCCCCATACCATCACAGATGCTGGCTTTTGAACTTTGCGCCTATAACAATCCGGATGGTTCTTTTCCTCTTTGGTCCGGAGGACACGACGTCCACAGTTTCCAAAAACAATTTGAAATGTGGACTCGTCAGACCACAGAACACTTTTACACTTTGTATCAGTCCATCTTAGATAATCTCAGGCCCAGCAAAGCCGACAGCGTTTCTGGGTGTTGTTGATTAACAGTTTTCGCCTTGCATAGGAGAGTTTTAACTTGCACTTACAGATGTAGCGACCAACTGTAGTTACTGACAGTGGGTTTCTGAAGTGTTCCTGAGCCCATGTGGTGATATCCTTTACACACTGATGTCGCTTGTTGATGCAGTACAGCCTGAGGGATCGAAGGTCACGGGCTTAGCTGCTTACGTGCAGTGATTTCTCCAGATTCTCTGAACCATTTGATGATATTACGGACCGTAGATGGTGAAATCCCTAAATTCCTTGCAATAGCTGGTTGAGAGAGGTTTTTCTTAAACTGTTGAACAATTTGCTCACGCATTTGTTGACAAAGTGGTGACCCTCGCCCCATCCTTGTTTGAAAATGTCTGAGCATTTCATGGAATCTACTTTTATACCCAATCATGGCACCCACCTGTTCCCAATTTGCCTGTTCACCTGTGGGATGTTCCAAATAAGTGTTTGATGAGCATTCCTCAACTTTATCAGTATTTATTGCCACCTTTCCCAACTTCTTTATCACGTGTTGCTGGTATCAAATTCTAAAGTTAATGATTATTTGCAACAATAAAAATGTTTATCAGTTTGAACATTTAAATATGTTGTCTTTGTAGCATATTCAACTGAATATGGGTTGAAAATGATTTGCAAATCATTGTATTCCGTTTATATTTACATCTAACACAATTTCCCAACTCATATGGAAACGGGGTTTGTATTAGTAAATGCTCTGAAGTGGGAAAGGGGTAGGATTAAATAAGCGTTGCTTCTTCCTACTCCTTTTCGGACATGATGTAAAGTGAAATATGAAATAGTGTGATGTATTATGCTGTAAGTGTGTTCATGTGCGAAATAAACTAAAGAAAGAAAAAAATAAAGAACATGCTACAGCTGAATCTAAAAAAAATATTGTGTTCGTGTTTTGCTCTTCAAAATAATTTACAAAGATAAAACAATATACACAAGATTTTAAAAAATACAGTTGTCCTAAATCAAATCTATTGATCATAATTCATTTTGGTTTAAATTTTATTTTGAATGTACTTAATTGTCTTGGGAATTTATAAATGATTATTTGAAAATTAAAAAAACATAGTTAATGAAATAAAATTTAAAAAACACAGTATGTAGCAAAAACGTAACTACACATGGATATACAGATGAGCAAATAGATACAGAACATGCAAACATATTTAGTAGCTTGTCATTGTTGAACGTTTAAAGAACAGCAAAAAAAGTGATGGAGGTGGAATTCTAAGGCATATATTTAATAAATGTGTTTTCTTACTATTATTACATTGTTTGTTGTATCTATAAGTAATGTAAAATCTTTATAATTATAACCTTACTGTAGTTGCGTGCGTGGAATGAATAGGTAAGTAAATGACATACATCCAAATTAATAGCTAATCCTGCTGAATAAAAAAACAACTGTGTTTTGCTCTTCAAAATGATTTACAAAGATAAAACAATATATACAAGATATAAAAAAACAGTATTCAAAATAACATCCCCTTATTAGTTTTGTAATTTTTTTAAATGTAATATTTTTATGGATATTATTAGATTGTGAAAGTATACTTAGTGTTCATAGTACAGGTGTGGGTTTTTTTTACACGTTAAATATCTCAAAAACATTGACTAAAATGTATAATAACTCAGTGAGGCTATGATTGTCGTAAATCAAATATTTCATCAATTGATCATCATTTATTTTGGTTTAAATTTTATTTTGAATGTAGGAAATTATAAATGATTATTTGAAAATTAAAGAAACATAGTAAATTAAATTAAAAAAAACACAGTATGTGGCAAAAACATAACTACACATGGATATACAGATGAGCAAATATATACAGAACATGCAAACTATTTAGTAGCTTGTCATTGTTAAACGTTTAAAGTACAGCAAAAGGAGAGCTGGAGGTGAAATTCGAAGGCATATATTTATTAATAAATGTTTTTCTTAGTAGTATTACATTGTTGAATCTATAAGTAACGTAAAATCCTTATAATTATAACCTTACTGTAGTCGTGTGCGTGCAATGGAAAGGTAAGTGCACCCCTAGCGGCCATTGATTGGTACGACACTGTCTGCAAGGGTTGAGTTGAGTTGAGTAGAGTTTGAGTTTATTTGGAACATGCAAGCATACAACATGACACATCACAATTTACAGGTTCCCTTTTCAACATGTTCGAAAAGGAGCAGGAAGAAGCAGAGCTTATTTAATCCTACCCCTTTTCTTTTACATAACAGTTGCTACAACTTTTGTTCACTTTCTGTTCTCAATTTATTCACAATATACTCCATAAGTAATCACAATAAAAATAAATAAATAAATAAATAATAATTGGTGAAGTAAGTTACATTTCATATGATGAGATAAGTAAGATTATTATGAGAGTGAAAGAATGGATGAGTTAAATAAATTCAGAATGTTTATCGTGGTTCTTCTTCTTTGTACTTTGTAAACACTTTAAGTTTGAAGAGTTTCTTGAATAATCCATTCCAATGTCCACATAGTGATATACTGGTCGATCAAGCGCGCATTCCTCCAACCCTCTTTTGCTCCTCCTCTCCCCGGCGTGATACATTCTTCACTGGAGCTTGCATATGCTTGCACAGCTACTTTCTGTGGCGTGTTGGCAGTAAAGGATCGAGAGGGAAAAAGACGACATGGCTGGCATCGTGCTCCAAACCGAGGGAGGAAGCGGCGGGATTGTGGTAATAAAAAAAAAAAAAAGCAGACTTAACTTCCATCATGCTGCAAACTTTTATGGCTGCACGAACACGTTGGGAAGTTTTTACAACTTGCCGGGCGAGGATGCAAAAATGACGATAATGCTTTGCTTTCAGATCGACGATGACTGGCCGGGTTACAGTTTAGAACTCTTCAGCTATCCTGCACACTACGCAGGAGACCTGGAATGCGTGGTGGTTCCACACGGAGTCATCATGGACAGGTACTGCAACACTTTGCTAAAAAAATATGCGCAGCCTGACTGTATTAGTGCATGGACTGACTGTTCTGCAAATGTCTGCAGACATTTACCACAGGCATCAAACGATTGCATCATATTGATTGATTGATTGACACTTTTATGAGTAGATTGCACAGTATAGTGCATATTCCGTACAATTGACCACTAAATGGTAACACCCGAATATGTTTTTCAACTTGTTTAAAGGCCTACTGAAATTACATTTTTTTATTTAAACGGGGATAGCAGATCCATTCAATATGTAATACTTGATCATTTTGCGATATTGCCATATTTTTGCTGAAAGGATTTAGTAGAGAACATCGACGATAAAGTTCGCAACTTTTGCTCGCTGATAAAAAAAAAAAAAGCCTTGCCTGTACCGGAAGTAGCGTGACGTCAAAGGTTGAAAGGCTCCTCACATTTCCCCATTGTTTTCAATGCAGCGAGAGCGATTCAGACCGAGAAAGCGACGATTACCCCATTAATTTGAGCGAGGATGAAAGATTTGTGGATGAGGAACGTTAGAGTGAAGTACTAGAGTGCAGTGCAGGACATATCTTTTTTCGCTTTGACCGTAACTTAGGTAAAAGGGCTCATTGGATTCCACACTCTCTCCTTTTTCTATTGTGGATCACGGATTTGTATTTTTAAACCACCTCGGATACTATATCCGCTTGAAAATGAGAGTCGAGAACGCGAAATGGACATTCACAGTGACTTTTATCTCCACTACAATACATCGGCGAAGCACTTTAGCTACGGAGCTAACGTGATAGAATCGTGCTTAACTGCATATAGAAACAAAAGAAATGAACCCCTGACTGGAAGGATAGACAGAAGACCAACAATACTATTAAACCATGTTCCTGTAAATACACGGTTAATGCTTTCCAGCTTGGCGAAGCTTAACAATGCTGTTGCTAACGACGCCATTGAAGCTAACTTAGCAACCGGACCTCACAGAGCTATGCTAAAAACATTAGCTATCCACCTACGCCAGCCCTCATCTGCTCATCAACACCCGTGCTCACCTGCGTTCCCGCGATCGACGGCTCGACGAAGGACTTCACCCGATCACAGATGCGGTCGGCGGCCCGGAGACGGAGGAAGTCAAGGTGAGGTCGGCGGCTAGCGCATCTGCTATCCATCTCAAAGTCCTCCTGGTTGTGTTGCTGTAGTCCGCCGCTAATACACCGATCCCACCTACAACTTTCTTCTTTGCAGTCTTCATTGTTCATTAAACAAATTGCAAAAGATTCACCAAAACAGATGTTCAGAATACTGTGGAATTTTGAGATGAAAACAGAGCTTTTTGTATTGGATTCAATGTGTCCACATACTTCCGTTTCAACGATGGACGTCACGTGCATACGTCATCATACATAAACGTTTTCAACCGGAAGTTTAGCGGGAAATTGAAAATTGCACTTTATAAGTTAACCCGGCCGTATTGGCATGTGTTGCAATGTTAAGATTTCATCATTGATATATAAACTATCAGACTGCGTGGTCGGTAGTAGTGGGTTTCAGTAAGCCTTTAAAAAGTCGGGGTCCACGTAAATCAATTCATGGTAATATTAACAGGCCTGTCAAGATAGCTTAGCATTACAAGCAATAAAGTTGAAATACTGTACGGTACAATGTCAGGGATATTTAACTGTAGGCCCACAAGCCAAATTACCGACCTCAAAGCAGTTTTATTTGGTACATGATGTAATGATAAGTCTGACCAGTAGTTGGTAGTCACACATACGAGATACTTGTGGACTGCAGGTTGACGCTTCCTGTTCAATTAATGACGCTAGCAAGTACAGGTTTGCATGCAAGCCCAAAACTTACATATTTCATTGAGAATATAGAACATTACACACAGTGCTCAAAAATCCGTCAAAACATTTTTGTACGACTTTGGTAAGCTCCGGAAGCATTACGGCTACCGCAGTCAGACGTACTGTGCTTCAACATACGGGTATTACAAACCCTGTTTCCATATGAGTTGGGAAATTGTGTTAGATGTAAATATAAACGGAATACAATGATTTGCAAATCCTTTTGAACCCATATTCAATTGAATGCAGTACAAAGACAAGATATTTGATGTTCAAACTCATAAACTTTATTTTTTTTTAGCAAATAATAATTAACTTAGAATTTCATGGCTGCAACACGTGCCAAAGTAGTTGGGAAAGGGCATGTTCACCACTGTGTTACATGGCCTTTCCTTTTAACAACACTCAGTAAACGTTTGGGAACTGAGGAGACACATTTTTTAAGCTTCTCAGGTGGAATTATTTCCCATTCTTGCTTGATGTACAGCTTAAGTTGTTCGACAGTCCGGGGGTCTCCGTTGTGGTATTTTAGGCTTCATAATGCGCCACACATTTTTAATGGGAGCCAGGTCTGGACTACAGGCAGGCCAGTCTAGTACCCGCACTCTTTTACTATGAAGCCACGCTGTTGTAACACGTGGCTTGGCATTGTCTTGCTGAAATAAGCAGGGGCGTCCATGGTAACGTTGCTTGGATGGCAACATATGTTGCTCCAAAACCTGTATGTACCTTTCAGCATTAAAGGCCTACTGAAATGAATTTTTTTAATTTAAACGGGGATAGCAGATCCATTCTATGTGTCATACTTAATAATTTCGCGATATTGCCATATTTTTGCTGAAAGGATTTAGTAGAGAATAACAACGATAAAGTTTGCAACTTTTGGTTGCTGATAAAAAAAAGCCTTGCCCCTACCGGAAGTAGCGTGACGTCACAAGCTGGAGTGCTGCTCACATTTCCCTATTGTTTACACCAGCAGCGAGAGAGATTCAGACCGAGAAAGTGACGATTACCCCATTAGTTTGAGCGAGGATGAAAGATTTGTGGATGAGAAAAGTGAGAGTGAAGGACTACAGTGCAGTGCAGGACGTATCTTTTTTCGCTCTGACCGTAACTTAGGTACAAGCTGGCTCATTGGATTCCACACTCTCTCCTTTTTCTATTGTGGATCACAGATTTGTATTTTAAACCACCTTGGATACTATATCCTCTTGAAAATGAGAGTCGAGAACGCGAAATGGACATTCACAGTGACTTTTATCTCCACGACAATACATCGGCGAAACACTTTAGCTACGGAGCTAAAGTGATAGCATCGGGCTCAATTGCAGATATAAACAATAGGGGGGGGTTACCCACATATGCGGTCCTCTCCAAGGTTTCTCATAGTCATTCACCGACGTCCCACTGGGGTGAGTTTTTCCTTGCCCGTATGTGGGCTCTGTACCGAGGATGTCGTTGTGGCTTGTACAGCCCTTTGAGACACTTGTGATTTAGGGCTATATAAATAAACATTGATTGATTGATTGAAATAAATCCCTGACTGGAAGGATAGACAGAAAATCAACAATACTATTAAACCCTGGACATGTAAATACACGGTTAATGCTTTCCAGCTTCGCGAAGAGTAACAATGCTGTTGCTAACGACGCCATTGAAGCTAACTTAGCAACGGGACCTCACAGAGCTATGATAAAAACATTAGCGCTCCACCTACGCCAGCCAGCCCTCATCTGCTCATCAACACCCGTGCTCACCTGCGTTCCAGCGATCGACGGAAGGACGAAGGACTTCACCCGATCATCCGTGCAGTCGGCGGCTAGCGTCGGCTAGCGCGTCTGCTATCCAAGTCAAAGTCCTCCTGGTTGTGTTGCTACAGCCAGCCGCTAATACACCGATCCCACCTACAACTTTCTTCTTTGCAGTCTTCATTGTTCATTAAACAAATTGCAAAAGATTCACCAACACAGATGTCCAGAATACTGTGGAATTTTGAGATGAAAACAGAGCTTTTTTGTATTGGATTCAAAGGTGTACCAATACTTCCGTTTAACTAGTGACGTCACGTGCATACGTCATCATACAAAGACGTTTTCAACCGGAAGTTTAGCGGGAAATTTAAAATTGCACTTTATAAGTTAACCCGGCAGTATTGGCATGTGTTGCAATGTTAAGATTTCATCATTGATACATAAACTATCAGACTGCGTGGTCGGTAGTAGTGGGTTTCAGTAGGCCTTTAATGGCGCCTTCACAGATGTGTAAGTTACCCATGTCTTGGGCACTAATACACCCCCACACCATCACAGATGCTGGCTTTTCAACTTTGCGCCTATAACAATCCGGATGGTTCTTTTCCTCTTTGATCCGGAGAACACGACGTACACAGTTTCCAAAAACAATTTGAAATGTGGACTCGTCAGACCACAGAACACTTTTCCACTTTGCATCAGTCCATCTTAGATGAGCTCAGGCCCAGCGAGGCCGACGGCGTTTCTGGGTGTTGTTGATAAATGGTTTTCGCCTTGCATAGGAGAGTTTTAACTTGCACTTACAGATGTAGCGACCAACTGTAGTTACTGACAGTGGGTTTCTGAAGTATTCCTGAGCCTATATGGTGATATCCTTTACACACTGATGTTGCTTGTTGATGCAGTACAGCCTGAGGGATCGAAGGTCACGGGCTTAGCTGCTTACGTGCAGTGATTTCTCCAGATTCTCTGAACCCTTTGATGATATTATAAACCGTAGATGGTGAAATTCCTAAATTATTTGCAATAGCTGGTTGAGAAAGGTTTTTCTTAAACTGTTCAACAATTTGCTCATGCATTTGTTGACAAAGTGGTGACCCTCGCCCCATCCTTGTTTGTGAATGACTGAGCATTTCATGGAATCTACTTTTATACCCAATCATGGCACCCACCTGTTCCCAATTTGCCTGTTCACCTGTGGGATGTTCCAAATAAGTGTTTGATGAGCATTCCTCAACTTTATCAGTATTTATTGCCACCTTTCCCAACTTCTTTGTCACGTGTTGCTGGCATCAAATTCTAAAGTTAATGATTATTTGCAACAACAAAAAAATGTTTATCAGTTTGAACATCAAATATGTTGTCTTTGTAGCATATTCAACTCAATATGGGTTAAAATGATTTGCAAATCATTGTATTCCGTTTATATTTACATCTAATACAATTTCCCAACTCATATGGAAACGGGGTTTGTACATTCAAAATATGAAATAAATTTGATCAAAAGTCCGCTTACAATGGAGCCTATAGGAGCCACTCAATTCTGCCTATAAAGCCCTTGATTAGTGTTTTTTGCAGCAGGGCATTAAAAACAGAAGAGCATTTCTGGCATGTAGAGGATCTTTGATTAGTGTTTTTTGCAGCAGGGCATTAAAAAACAGCAGAGCATTTCTGTCATATAGAGCAGTGGTCCCCAACCGGTCCGTGGATCGATTGGTATCGGGCCGCACAAGAAATAAAAATAAATAAATAAAAAAATATTTTTAAATTTTTTTATTAAATCAACATAAAAAACACAAGATACACTTACAATTAGTGCACCAACCCAAAAAACCTCCCTCCCCCATTTACACTCATTCACACTCATTCACACAAAATGGTTGTTTCTTTCTGTTATTAATATTTCTGGTTCATACATTATATATCAATGTAGATCAATACAGTCAGCAGGGATACAGTCCGTAAGCACACATGATTGAATTTTTTTAAGACAAAATAAATAAATAAAAATCCCTCCTCCCCAGGTCCGTGGGACAAATTTTGAAGCGTTGACCGGTCCGCAGTTACAAAAAGGTTGGGGACCACTGATATAGAGGATCTTTGATTAGTGTTTTTGCAGCAGGGCATTAAAAAACAGAAAAGCATTTCTGGCATATAGAGGATCTTTGATTAGAGTTTTTTTGCACAGCAGGGCATTAAAAAACAGCAGAGCATTTCTGTCTTATAGAAGATCTTTGATTAGTGTTGTTTGCAGCAGGGCATTAAAAACTGCAGAGCATTTCTGTCGTATGGAGGATCTTTGATTAGTGTTTGCAGCATGGCATTAAAAAACAGCAGAGCATTTCTGTCATATAGAGGATATTTGATTAGTGCTTTTTGCAGCAGGGCATTAAAAAACAGAAAAGCGTTTCTGGCATTCAGAGGATCTTTGATTAGTTTTTTTTGCAACTTGGCATTAGAAACAGCAGAGCGTTTCAGTCATATTGAGGATCTTTGATTAGTGTTTTTTGCAGCACGGCATTAAAAAACAGCAGAGCGTTTCTGGCATATAGAGGATCTTTGATTAGTGTTTTTTGCAGTAGGGCATTAAAAACAGCATAGAGAGACAAGCGGTAGAAAATAGATGGAGTGATGAATTAAAAAGAGCTGAGTGCTCCTGTCTTTCAGAAGATCTTTACTAGCATTTTTGCAGTAGCTCTCAAAAAACAGCTGCACTTTGGTGCCTTGACTCACACACATTTTGGACGGAAGTAGTTGCAAAGTGCTCCTGTCATATACGTAGACAAGCAAAGGGTGGCTATTTTGAAGAAACTAGAATATAAAACATGTTTTCAGTTATTCCACCTTTTTTTGTTAAGTACATAACTCCACATGTGTTCATTCATAGTTGTGATGCCTTCAGTGACAATCTACAATGTAAATAGTCATGAAAATAAAGAAAACACATTGAATGAGAAGGTGTGTCCAAACTTTTGGCCTGTACTGTGCGTATGTGTATACAAACGCATATTAGCCTTGTTACACAGTATACATAAGCATCTCTTTTTGAGGGATAACTTGCTTTGAAATTGTAAGTCAAGGTGATGAGCAGATATTTACGTATTTATTTTTGATAACCCTCTGCCCAAAAAAGTGAATAAATCAATTAATATTCAATTCATTATTGTAAAACATATGCAATTGCATGCAATAACTTGTTTTGTTCAAATTGAAAGAAACAAATACATTTAGCAGGCCACATCAAATGACAAGATGGTGCAGATACAATGATGTGGCGGGCCACATAAAATAATTTGGCGGACCACGTAAATGAAGTGGCCTGCTCGTAAAATAATGTGGCAGCATGCATAAAAAAATATGGCAGGCCACATCAGATGAAGTGGCGGGCCAAATTTAATGACACCTGTGGTATAGTGTATTAAGTGTATAGTATGTGCATCTGTTTGTTAAAATTAATTGTGTTGTACAGTGGATTTTATTTCCTGCTCTATGGTTGTCATCACACTCTCTGTGTGATGACAACAAAAGCAAGTGTTCTGTTGTGTTGTTACTGTACTTTTTGTTGTTGTTGTTGTTGTTGTCTCTCTGTCTTATCCCCGTCTTGACCCCACAATTTCCCCCTCTGTCTTCCTTTTTTTCTTCTTTCTATCCCTACCTGCTCTGGTCCAGCTGCCCAAACATAAAAAAAAATCCATTTAATAAAGTAAAAAACAAATAGGGCAACAAGAGAGAGATCCCACACTTCTCTTTTGTACAGCCTATATTACAGTTAAAGTTAAACTGGGCATGTACATCAAATATATGACTTGCCTGAGTGGCTGGACAGGACATTTTAATAAAATAAATAAAAAATGTTCTGTCTCCATGATATGGCATCATTGAGAATGGATGGAGGCTTTGTGTCATGAACCCCTACGCCTTTTGTTTGCCCAGAACGGAACGTCTCGCCCGAAACATCATGGATGACCTGGGGGACCATGACATCGTGGTCCTATGCGTGCTCAAAGGGGGCTACCAGTTCTGCGCAGACCTGGTGGACAAGATCAAGGCGTTGAGCTGCAGCTCGGACCGCACCATCCCCATGAGGGTCCACTTTATACGTCTCAAAAGCTACCTGGTGAGCTTTCTTTTTTTAAATCTCATATAATGCACTGCAAAAAGTCAGTGTTCAAAAACAAGGAAAAAAATACAAAAATTAGGGGTATTTTACTTGAACTAAGCAAAATTATCTGCCAATAGAACAAGAAAATGTGGCTTGTCAAGACTTTCCAAAACAAGTAAAATTAGTTAACCTCAATGAACCCCAAAATACCTTAAAATAAGTATATTCTCACTAATAACAAGTGCACTTTTCTTGATAGAAAAAACAAATATGAGACCTTTTTTCTCAATATGTTGAAAAATATTCTTAAATTAAGTAGATGCTAGTGCCAGTATCTTGACATAATGATATGCGCTCCGCATTACATTTCTTGAAACCAGCAAACTTACACTAAAAACTAGTTAATTTTTCTTAATGGAAAGGCAAAAAAGGCAACGCTCAGGCAAATCATATTGTCTAAAAATGCATTTTCCCATCGATAACATGACATCATCGCGCCCAGTGCATGCTCTTTCAGTCAATTAGTGAGCAAGGAATATATATATATATATATATATATATATATATATATATATATATATATATATATATATATATATATATTTACAGCCCGGCCCCCGGCCAATTTTTTTTAAATTGTAATTTTGAAGAATTTATCTGAATGTGCATTAACTATTTCTGTTCAAAATTGTTTGAAATGTCACATGTTAATTGTTTAAATATTAACTGCCGGTTCAATTATGAGACACAATTGTATCATGTCATGATTTTTTATTTAATGCTTAAAATAAGAAATGAGTACTTTAAAAATGCAGTTTTATACTTGTTAGTGTTGATGACACAGCTTTGCAACAGTTGATATTCTAGTTTCAAGCATGTTTTACTCAATATAG
>NC_084746.1:31122962-31155462 GCF_033978785.1 Entelurus aequoreus
GTACCGCCCCCGATGTCCACGCGATGCTGCAGAGTCTTGTCAACCAAGACAGCCCCACAGCATCCAGAGCCTTAAGGAACTCCGGGCAGATCTCATCCACCCCCGGGGCCTTGCCACAGAGGAGCTTTTTAACTACCTCAGCAACCTCAGCCCCAGAAATAGGAGAGCCCACCACAGATTCCCCAGGCACTGCTTCCTCATAGGAAGACGTGTTGGTGGGATTGAGGAGGTCTTCGAAGTATTCCCTCCACCGATCCACAACATCCGCAGTCGAGGTCAACAGAACACCATCCTCACCATACACGGTGTTGATAGTGCACTGCTTCCCTTTCCTGAGGCGGCGGATGGTGGTCCAGAATCGTTTCGAAGCCGTCCGGAAGTCGTTTTCCATGGCTTCCCCGAACTCCTCCCATGTCCGAGTTTTTGCCTCCGCGACCACCGAAGCCGCACACCGCTTGGCCTGTCGGTACCTGTCCGCTGCCTCAGGAGTCCTATGAGCCAAAAGAACCCGATAGGACTCCTTCTTCAGCTTGACGGCATCCCTCACCGCCGGTGTCCACCAACGGGTTCTAGGATTACCGCTACGACAGGCACCAACTACCTTGCGGC
Source organism: Entelurus aequoreus (assembly GCF_033978785.1). Lineage (NCBI taxonomy): Eukaryota > Metazoa > Chordata > Actinopteri > Syngnathiformes > Syngnathidae > Entelurus > Entelurus aequoreus. The sequence goes on from NC_084746.1 coordinate 31,123,572, forward strand.
CACAGCTCCAATCAGCCGCCTCGACAATAGAGGCGCGGAACATGGTCCATTCGGACTCAATGTCCAGCACCTCCCTCGTGACATGTTCAAAGTTCTCCCGGAGGTGGGAATTGAAACTCTCTCTGACAGGAGACTCTGCCAGACGTTCCCAGCAAACCCTCACAATGCGTTTGGGCCTGCCAGGTCTGTCCGGCATCCCCCCCCCCACCATCGCAGCCAACTCACCACCAGGTGGTGATCGGTAGAAAGCTCCGCCCCTCTCTTCACCCGAGTGTCCAAAACATGAGGCCGCAAATCCGACGACACAACTACAAAGTCGATCATGGAACTGCGGCCTAGGGTGTCCTGGTGCCAAGTGCACATATGGACACCCTTATGTTTGAACATGGTGTTTGTTATGGACAATCTGTGACGGGCACAAAAGTCCAATAACAAAACACCGCTCGGGTTCAGATCCGGGCAGCCAGTCTTCCCAATCACGCCTCTCCAGGTTTCACTGTCGCTGCCAACATGAGCGTTGAAGTCCCCCAGTAGAACGAGGGAATCACCCGGGGGAGCACTCTCAAGTACTCCCTCGAGTGAATCCAAAAAGGGTGGGTAATCTGAGCTGCGGTTTGGCGCATAAGCGCAAACCACAGTCAGGACCCGTACCCCCACCCGAAGGCGGAGGGAAGCTACCCTCTCGTCCACCGGGTTGAACTCCAACATGCAGGCTCTGAGCCGGGGGGCAACAAGAATTGCCACCCCAGCCCGTCGCCTCTCACTGCCGGCAACGCCAGAGTAGAAGAGAGTCCAGCCCCTCTCGAGAGAACTGGTTCCAGAGCCCTTGCTGTGCGTCGAAGTGAGTCCGACTATGTCTAGTCGGAACTTCTCCACCTCGCGCACTAGCTCAGGCTCCTTCCCCCCCAGCGAGGTGACGTTCCACGTCCCAAGAGCTAGCTTCTGTAGCCGAGGATCGGACCGCCAAGTGCCCTGCCTTCGGCTGCCGCCCAGCTCACATCGCACCCGACCTCTATGACCCCTGCTATGGGTGGTGAGCCCATTGGAGGGGGAACCCACGTTGCCTCTTCGGGCTGTGCCCGGCCGGGCCCCATGGGGACAGGCCCGGCCACCAGGCGCTCGCCATCGTGCCCCACCTCCGGGCCTGGCTCCAGAGGGGGGCCCCGGTGACCCGCGTCCGGGCGAGGGAAATCTGGGTCCATAGTTTTTATTTTTCATTGAGGTCTTCGAGCTGCTCTTTGTCTGATCCCTCACCTAGGACCAGTTTGTCTTGGGAGACCCTACCAGGGGGCATAAAGCCCCCGGACAACATAGCTCCTAGGATCATTGGGACACGCAAACTCCTCTACCACGATTAAAATCGATTATAAAAATAGTTGGCAATTAATTTAGTCATCGATTCGTTGGATCTATGCTATGCGCATGCGCAGAGGCATTTTATTTTTATTTAATTTTTTTTTGAATATATATATACATATATTTTAATAAACCTTTGTTTATAAACTGCAACATATTTTATTTAAATATACAGGTATATATATATATATATATATATATATATATATATATATATATATATATATATATATATATATATATATATATATATATATATATATATATATATATATATTTTAATAAACCTTTATTTATAAACCGCAACATGTACAAACAGTTGAGAAACAATAATCAAAATAAGTATGGTGCCAGTATGCTGTTTTTTTTTTCAATAAAATACTGGAAAGGATAGAAATGTAGTTTGTCTCTTTTATCCGATTATTAATCGATTAATCGAAGTAATAATCGACAAATTAATCTATTATCAAATTAATCGTTAGTTGCAGCCCATATATACACACACACACACACATATATATATATATATATATATATATATATATATATATATATGTGTGTGTGTGTGTGTGTGTGTGTGTGTGTGTGTGTGTGTGTGTATATATATATATATATATATATATATATATATATATATATATATATATATTCACATACACACACATGTATGTATATATATATATATATATATATATATATATATATATATATATATATATATATATACCGTATATATATATATATATATGTGTGTGTATATGTGTGTATGTATGTATATATATATATACAGTATATACTGTATATAAATTCCTCACGCACTAATTGACTGAAAAAGAGCGCACTTGCCGCGGATTATGTTGTTGGGAAAATGCATTTTTAGACAACATGATTTGCCTGAGCGGCTAGGAGACACCGAGGGTAACAAGCGGTAGAAAATCGATTAGAAAGGACAGATTAAAAAAAATTATAATAACAAAAAAAAAATAACTTTTTATTTTTTTATTTAAATTTTTTTTACTTGGGACTTCTTGCGGGACGGATTTTGGACGCTGGCGGGCCGTAGTTTGGGGACCCCTACTCTAAATAGATATGTTATTAATCGTAATTATATTGATGAAATATTTTTTATTTATATATATTCCAACATAAGACTGAAAACCAACATATTTTTTTACAGAAGGGTTTGATTGACGCAAGTACAGATACATTTCTCTTTTTTAAGCCTTTAAAATTGTATGGATCAGCAGTTTGGCGTACAGTGCATCCGGAAGACATTCACAGCGCTTCACATTTTCCACATTTTTTCATTTTTGTCCTCAAAATTCTACAGGCAATACCCCATAATGTGAAAAGTTTTTTTTCAAAATGTTTAGCAAATGTATTAAAAATTTTAAAAAACTCATGTACATAGGTATTCAGCCTTTGCTCAATACTTTGTTGATGCACCTTTGGCAGCAATTACAGCCTCAAGTAGTTTTGAATATGATGCCACGAGCTTGGCACACCTATCTTTGGGCAGTTTTGCCCATTCCTCTTTGCAGCACCTCTCAAGCTCCATCAGGTTGGATGGGAAGCAATTTTGTTCATCCAGGATGTCTATGTCCGCATGCACAGTATCAGAGTTTTTGCAATAGGTCCTTTGAAAAAAATCTAAACGCTCCTGTCATATAGAGGATCTTTGGCTTGCATTGAAGACCGTGGGGTCTTAAAAAGTCTAAAAAAAGTCATTTGAATTTAAGGTCTTTAAATGTCTTAAATTCTATCAAAAGCTCGTTGAAATTCTGAAATATAACCATGACAAAATGTAATAACGTTATGTCGGGTCAGGACCCAGGTGTGGAGCCGTCATAGAGGGCAGTGTTTGTAAAAGTTAATGCAACGATAATAAAAAAGTCGAAAGTCTGCATCAAAAGATGACTAAGCGCCAAAAAAAAACCTGCAAAGCTGTACAGGGATCAACTTGTACTTTTTTTTGTTTTTTTTATGCTTAGTTATTCTTCCATTTTTTTCATTGCGGTCTTAAAAAAGTCTTAAATTTGACTTGTTGAAACCTGCAGACACCCTGTTAAAAAGAGAAGAGCACTTTTGCTAAATAGAGAAGAGTTGACCCTTGCTTTTGCAGTAGTTGTCATCTTATCATTATTTTCTTAGCCCTGTTAACCAATGACAAATTACTTTAAACACTATTTTACCTTTTAATCGCATGTGCGAAACTTACTATAAACTTCACAACTCTTGTGCAATAGATACACCCAGAGAACATTGCTGTTAATTTGTCAGCAGGATTACGCAAGGAAAAAAAGGAAAAATAGCTGACTTTGTTAACAGTAAGGGGTGGAGAAATGCAGCGGATGTATAAATATAATTCCAAAAAATGTGAATATTGTTTTATTTTAAGAGGCAAGGTGTGGACTCCAGTCATATCAGTGGGCTCCACGCACATCAGTTCCATGAATGGATCATAATTAACATGCTTTCTTAATCATTAGCATGTTGGTTTAGTCCCTGTGAGACGTGTAAGAACACGGAACTGTGCCGCAATGAATGTTTATCTGCTTAGTCTTGTGTGTGCTTGTTTTTGTGTGTGTGACGACAGCAGAAGTCAAATGCCAAAGAGAGTATTCTGAGGAAATAATACACATCCACTGATTGAAACGCATATAGGCAGCCAGGCGTGGCCTAGATGCCTGGAACATGAAATGGTGATGAGGTTGCAGGCTTGAGTCATAACTTCTGCATGTTTGTATTTTGAGCGTGCTTGCGAATTCCCCCAAGTTTCTTATTTTGTGACGTACAGTAAGTCCTATGTTTAGTTTCTTTTTTGAAAATCCAACCAGTGTCGTCCTGGAAGAAGTGAGACATTGATGTGGGACGAGGCATGACATAATGGCACTGAAATTACTTTTGCTGTGTCGTGGGTGGAATTTTGTAATATTGCAGTTCCAGACAGTTGCCCTCCTTATAATTTGCTATAAATGCGGCTGACATAAAGCATGGCTGCACGCTTCGGTAAATCCTTTGTTTAAAAAGTAGAGTATACGCAATACAATTGGCCTTTAATGAGCGCGTACGTTGTCCTTACTAATCTGAAGTGGATTATAAACTACTCATATGAACACTTTTGACTGCTTCATCCACTCTAATGATACCAAGCGTATATAGTCAATACTACTATGATTACATTGATATTTTTAGCATCATAAAATCTTTTTTTGTTTATTTAAAATTCCCATTATGTTTATAAACTCAGGAAATACGTCCCTGGACACATGAGAACTTAAATTATGACCATTGTATGATCCTGTAACTACTTGGTATCGGATCGATACCCAAATCTGTGGTATCATCCAAAACTAATGTAAAGCATCTAAACAACAGAAGAATATGTGATTATTACATTTTAACAGAAGTGTAGATAGAACATGTTAAAACGGAAAATAACCAGACATTAACAGTAAATGAACAAGTGAATTAGTAATTCATTGTCTACCACTTGTTCTTCATAATTTTGGCAAAATAATAGAATGGAAAATGACACAATATGTTACTGCATACGTTAGCAGACTAATTAGGAGCCTTTGTTTGTTTACTTACCAAAAAAAGAAATGTTGTCTCGAATGTTCACTATTTTATTTAAGGACAAAATTGTTCTTCGATTGCCATAATAAACATTTGTTTAATGTACCCTAATATTTGTTGTTACAGTAAAGCCAATAATGTCCCTTTTATTTAGAAAAGTATCGGAAATTATCGAAATACATTTTAGTACCGGTATTGGTACCAAAATATTGGTATCAGGACAACCCTAGTAGAGACTTTTTTTTTTCAAATGCATTTTGAATTTGTACGTTTTTCTGAGAGGGGTATGGCATTGTTGCATAGCTGTCTATAGAAACAGCCCGCCAAGTCATGATTTTTGTAATTATTGTGTTTAACCGTAAGTACATCATAGGTCATAGGAAATAATCTGTTTCGGGGTCAAAACGGTCACCCTAACTTTAAAGGGGAACTGAACTTTTTGGGGGAATTTTGCCTATCGTTCACAATCATTATGAGAGACAAAATGACAGATGTATTTTTTTTTTTTCATGCATTCTAACTAGTATGTCCGCTACATGATTTCACGAAAGATAGATCTGTTTAGCAGAGCTTCTAAAGCTTTTAGCTCACCCTCCTTATATTCAGGATAAAAAATAAGGTTCTGGACCATCATTTGTCCCAAAGTAATTGTTATTGGTTCACACAAAGTCTGCATGATTTGCACTGTTGTTGATGGGGTAGGGATCTGCAGTTCCTACCTTTTTATGTCACGTGACCACATGACTGGCTACCTCTTTAGTTTTCAAAATGGCTCAGGAATCTCTGTGGGATTGATGCTATTTTGATCATATCTATTGACTCGCAAACTTTGTAAGTCTTTCGGTGTCATACATCAGATATATATGATAATAGCTTCCATATAGAGGCAACTATTTTTCCACTCGACTGGTACTTTAAGTTACACAAGTGTATAAAAAGGTCAAACGCTGCTTTTTCTCCGTACACCCCTTGTTGTGGTTGGTCCATCTTTTGGCATGAGCTGGGATGGATATCGTTTATATTTTTACTAATACCAAGCTTTGAAAATTGGTGCTGGTGCCTGAACCGCAATTGCAATTTTTGTGAAAAAAAATTAATACATGTTTATTCTTATGGAATCTTCTGACATTCAAGTTGAAATAATGTATTTTTTTATTTTTATTTTGTCCCATTTGGCCCTCCATACAAACAGGAAAAAAAATTCAGTAAACAAGCCAATCTTTAAATAATTATTTAAAGGTGTCATTTATTAATTTAAATTTAAATTAAATGCAAACATTTGTTAAATTTGGCACAATTGTATTACATTGAATTATTTAATAAATAAATCAATTATTCAAATATTTCAAATTTTATTATTTCACGGTTTGATTAATTATTCACTTTATTATTTCATGATTGATTTAATTATTCAATTAATTGTTACACATTTAGGAAACCTTTTTAAGAATGTATTTATTTATTTCATTTTGTCCCATTTGACCCTCCATACAAATGGGACAAAATTAAAAGAATAACTATAGCTTTTAATTAAATTAAATCATCAACAAACGGTCATAATTATTGCAGCAATACAGAACCTAAAGAATGTGCAAAAAGCGACTTTTGTGTTGTAATGTTTATTCCCATAATTCCAAGGTTTCGTGAATGCAACATTGTTCATACAACAGTCATTGGTGCATAAGGAGGAAGTGCTGTGGTGTTGTTGTAGCTACTGGCTAGTGGTGTTATAAAGTGTTAGAAACCTGTCGGTAAACAAGTCTAAAATTACGACTGTATCTATTTCGAGGGGAATTTTATCTGTAGACATCATTTTTAGTTTAAGAATTATGAAATAAGTGCCAATGTTGTCAGCATTCAACGGGCCCTTTAAGTTCGATGATAAAGTTGAAAAAGCACGTCAGACTCTTGTGTGCTTCTATTGCTACATTACATTACTTACAAGACGTTACTTGTACAATATTACAATATGTCATACTTTTTTTTTCATGTTTTGAATAATGTCCCATGATTACTTTTCTTTACCAATATATTTAGGTGTGTATTTATAAACTTGTCTGTACTTATTGTGATTTTTATTATTTTACTTTTCTTTTTTAATTTGTACAGCACTTTTTGGCAGTAGTGCCGTTTATATATATATATATATATATATATATATATATATATATATATATATATATATATATATATATATATATATATATATATATATATATACATATATAAACCTTGCCTCTTAACCTTGATATCAAAGCCGAGTACTTGTTCCCTTAGCATCAAAATGAAGCACCAATAGCTTCTTCTTTTTTTGGTGTGGTTACAACCGCTTTCATATTGCTTGGTAGAATTTGTTGTATTAAAACACCCCTGCCTTACCCACACGTAAAAGGACACGGAGAGCTGGCATTAAAACACTGTCCATCACTACTAATGAAAGGTTTACAGTACACACATGTATTTAAGATACTGTTGAAGTTTGTTTTCCCACACTGGTTCTCTCAAAGTATTTATTAGCTCCTGTTCAGCGTTCAATACAGTATGTGCATGCAGTTGGTGGTTTGTCTCTAACTTGTTTGTTTTCCTTCCCCTCCCTGTGTCCCACCCTCATAAGAACGTACTGATCGTGGAGGTGAGTCAACCATGTTTTTTTCCTTCTCTATTTTCCTACTTTGACCAAGTTCCAGGTCAAGACGAACCAGCTTAAGTTTTCCTTCTTTTTAATTAGGTGAAGTGCGTATAGAGTAAAACGAGAGTCCGCAGATATTACGTTTTTTTTCCTTTGGCCTTTTTATTCTGTATTGAGTGAGAGTAATTTTTTTTTTACTCGTTTTATAAAGATTAAGGTCCATTATATTAGTAGAGTTAAGCAGCCTAATGCGTGAAGGTTGTAATATTGCAGTCATCCATCAGATTATACAAACATAAACCATATTGCTGCTCTTCTTTCTCACCACCACTACTATTAGGCCTTACTGTGGCAGACCGCTCCTATTTTTAGTAAAATTACAATAAACAGAGTGTGCTGTCGCTGCCTACAACTCAACTATCATTGGACAAGGAGCCAAAACAGAACCAGGTTCAGTTTGCTTTGGTGCCGGCGTCCATATTGACAAAGGAGTGCAGCAAAACTCCTTCACAAAAATAATAAATAAAAACAGAAATACCTCCAACAAGGATACATTGCATCTGGAAAGTATTCACAACACTTCACTTTTTCCACATTTTGTTGTGTTACAACTTTTTTCAAAATGGAATATATTTGTTTTTGTCCTCAAAATTCTACGAACAACACCCCACAATGACAATATGAAAACGTTTTTTGTTTATTTCAATTTTGCAAATGTATTTGTAATAAAAAGCTAAAATAAAAACACATGTATGTACGTATTCACAACCTTTGCTCTGTACTGTGTTGATGCACCTTTGGCAGAAATTACAGCCTTAAGTCTTTTTGAATACGATGCCACAAGCTTGGCACACTTATATTTGGGCAAATTGCAAATTTGCCTATTCCTCTTTGCAGCACCTCTCAAGCTCCATCAGGTTGGATAGGTTTTCATCCAGGATGTCTCTGTACATTGCTACATTCATCTTTCCCTCTAACTTCACCAGTCTCCTAGTTCCTGATGCTAAAAAAAACATCCCCACAGCATAATGCTGCCACCACCATGCTTCACTGTAGGGATGGTATTGGCCTGGTGATGAGTGGTGCCTGGTTTCCTCCAAACATGATGCCTGGCATTCACACCAAAAAGTTCAATCTTTGTCTCATCAGACTATATAATTCTGTTTCTCATGATCTGAGAGTCTTTCAGGTGCATTTTTGCAAACTTTTGATAAGAAATGGCTTCCGTCGGGCTAGTAAACCATACGAGCCTGCAGGTGGATTGTTGCAGAGATGGTAGTCCTTCTGGAAGATTCTCCACTCTCCACAGAGGAATGCTTTAGTTCTGACAGAGTGACCATCTGGTTCTTGTTCACCTCACTGACTAGACTAAGATGAATGTAGCGATGTACAGAGACATCCTGGATGAAAATCAATATTTGTCATCCAACCTGATGGAGCTTGAGAGGCGCTGCAAAGAGGAAAAGCCAAAATAGCCCAAAGATAAGAGTGCAGAGCTTGACTTGAGGCTGTAATTGCTGCCAAAGGTGCATCAACAAAGTATTAAACAAAGGCTGCGAATACTTGTCTACATGGGATTTTTTTAGTTTTAATAAATAAAAATAAAAACTTTTTACAATGTCATTATGGGGTTTTTTTTGTAGAATTTTAATGACAAATATGAGCGTTTTCTATTTTGCAATAAGGCTGTAAAATAACAAAATGTAGAAAATGTGAAGCGCTGTGAATACTTTCCGGATGCACTGCATTTGTTGGTAAGCAAGCTAATGCTTATTTGTTGAACAAATCTGTTTAAGCTAAATAATTGTAGTGATATTAAGGATATTGTTTCTTATACATACATACTGTGTATATATATATATATATATATATATATATATATATATATATATATATATATATATATATATATATATATATATATATATATATATATATATATATATATATATATATATATATATATATATATATATATATATATATATATATATATATATATATATATATATATATATATTATATATATATATATATATATATATATATATATATATATATATATACACTACCGTTCAAAAGTTTGGGGTCACATTAAAATGTCCTTATTTTTCAATGAAGATAATTTTAAACTAGTCTTAACTTTAAAGAAGTACACTCTATACATTGCTAATGTGGTAAATGACTATTCTAGCTGCAAATGTCTGGTTTTTGGTGCAATATCACTGATATGCTCCCACTATATACGCCCTCTAGATCACTAAGATCTTCTGAGACCAATCTGTTAGCGGTTCCAAGAGTAAACTCAAATCAAGGGAGATCATCATTCAGTCACTATGCAACACATAGCTGGAATAAACTTCCTGAAGATGTCAGACTCTCCCCAACTCTCACTACTTTTAAAACTAGACTGAAGACTTTTATGTTCACCTTAGCTTTCAGCTAAATCTTTTAATCTTTTAACTTTTAACGTCTGCACTGTTTTTATTTTTATTGTCTGCATTTTAATTTTGCTTTTATTTTCTTTCATTTCACTTTGTTGTCTGTGAAGCACTTTGAGTCTGCCTTGTGTATGAAAAGCGCTATACAAATAAAGTTGCCTTGCCTTGCCTAGGTGTATAGAGGCCCATTTCCAGCAACTATCACTCCAGTGTTCTAATGGTACAATGTGTTTGCTCATTGGCTCAGAAGGCTAATTGATGATTAGAAAACCCTTGTGCAATCATGTTCACACATCTGAAAACAGTTTAGCTCGTTACAGAAGCTACAAAACTGACCTTCCTTTGAGCAGATTGACTTTCTGGAGCATCACATTTGTGGGGTCAATTAAACGCTCAAAATGGCCAGAAAAAGAGAACTTTCATCTGAAACGCGACAGTCTATTCTTGTTCTTAGAAATGAAGGCTATTCCACAAAATTGTTTGGGTGACCCCAAACTTTTGAACGGTAGTGTATATATATACTGTGTGTGTATATATATATATATATATATATATATATATATATATATATATATATATATATATATATATATATATATATATATATATATATATATATATATATATATATATATATATATATATATATACTGTATATATTAGGGGTGTGGGGAAAAAACGATTCAAATTCAAATCGCGATTCTCACGTTGTACGATTCAGTATCGATTCTCATTTTTCAAAAATCTATTTTTTTTTAATTTTTAATTTAATTGTATTGTATTATTATTTTTATTAAACAATCCAACAAAATAATACACAGCAATACCATAAAAATGCAGTCCAATTCCAAAACCAAACCCGACCCAGCAACACTCAGAACTGCAATAAACAGAGCAATTGAGAGGAGACACGAACACGACACAGAACAAACCAAAAGTAGTGAAACAAAAATGAATATTATCAACAACAGTATCAATATTAGTAACAATTTCAACATAGCAGTGATTAAAAAATCCCTCATTGACATTATCACTAGACATTTATAAAAAAAATAAATAAATAAAAATGAACAATAGTTTCACAGTGGCTTACACTTGCATCACATCTCATAAGCTTGACAACACACTGTGTCCAATATTTTCACAAAGATAAAATAAGTCATATTTTTGGTTCATTTAATAGTTAAAACAAATTTACATTATTGCAATCAGTTGATAAAACATTGTCCTTTACAATTATAAAAGCTTTTTACAAAAATCTACTACTCTGCTTGCATGTCAGCAAACTGGGGTAGATCCTGCTGAAATCCTATGTATTGAATGAATAGAGAATCCTTTTGAATCGGAAAAATATTGTTTTTGAATCGAGAATTGCGTTGTATCGAAAAAAATCTATTTATAATCGAATTGTGACTCAAGAATCGATATTGAATCGAATCGTGGGACACCCAAAGAATCGCAGCCCTAATATATATATATATATATATATATATATATATATATATATATATATATATATATATATATATATATATATATATATATATATATATATATACATGTAATACATGTGTATACACATACATACGTGTGTATGTATGTATATATAATATGTATGTGTGTGTATATGTATATGTATATATAAGTGTATGTGTAGGTGTATGTGTGTGTGTGTGTTTGTGTGTGTGTGTGTGTGTGTGTGTGTGTGTGTGTGTGTGTGTGTGTGTGTGTGTGTGTGTGTGTGTGTGTGTGTGTGTGTGTGTGTGTGTGTGTGTGTGTGTGTATATATGTACAGTACAGGCCAGAAGTTTGGACACACCTTCTCATTCACTGCGTTTTCTTTATTTTCATAACTATTTATTAACATAGATTGTCTGTCATTGAAGGCATCAAATCTATGAATGAACACATGTGGAGTTATGTACTTAACAAAAAAAAAGTGAAACAACTGAAAACATGTTTTATATCCTAGTTTCTTCAAAATAGCCACCCGTTGCTCAGATTACTTTTTCGCACACTCTTGGCATTCTCTCGATTAGCTTCAAGAGGTAGTCACCTCAAATGGTTTTCACTTTAACAGGTGTGCTTGAAGCTCATCAAGAGAATGCCAAGAGTGTGCAAAGCAGTAATCAGAGCAAAGGGTGGCTATTTTAAAGAAACTAGAATATAAAACATGTTTTCAGTTATTTCACCTTTTTTGTTAAGTACATAACTCCACATGTGTTCATTCATAGTTTTGATGCCTTCAGTGACAATCTACAATGTAAATAGTCATGACTATGAAGAAAACGCATTGAATGAGGTGTGTCCAAACTTTTGGCCTGTACTATGTATATAAATGTGTGTATAAATGTGTGTGTGTGTGTGTGTGTGTGTGTGTGTGTGTGTGTGTGTGTGTGTGTGTGTGTGTGTGTGTGTGTGTGTGTGTGTGTGTGTGTGTGTGTGTGTGTGTGTGTGTGTGTGTGTGTGTGTGTGTGTGCACATTTAAATGTGTATATGATTGGCAACACTAAAATTGGCCCTAGTATGTGAATGTGTGTGTGAATGTTGTCTATCTCTTGTTGGCCCTGTGATGAGGTGGCGACTTGTCCAGGGTGTTCTTTGCCTTCCGCCCGAATGCAGCTGGGATAGGCTCCAGCACCCCCGCGACCCCAAGAGGGACAAGTGGTAGAAAATGGATGGATGGATATATGAACGTATCGAGAAAGCGTATCGACTGTAGATACTTTTGGACAATGGACATGCAACTTATTGTACAAAATGTAAATAGATACATATTCTTTGCCACTTTCCTGTATTAGTACCTGCTAGGATAGACCAAATAATACATCAAAATGTGTTACCTGATGAATAATTTCAGTGTGTTTTTTTCCATATATAGTGATATACATTTGTAAAAATATATATTTGTTCCCTTAATAATGACTTTAAATCTTATGGACACAATTCAAACATTTATAGGGTAATGGTTAAGTTGATTTTTAACATGCTTTTAACAAAGTGATTTTAACTACTATATGTGATAGTAAAGTAAATAGTTTGTAGCTATAAAGGTGTACAATTTTTCTGCTGATCCATTTGCGTGTCATTCTAGTAGTTTCTCTGTAACTAGTCAACTCACTCCAGTTACTCCATACCTCTGTATTTTCCAGTACAAGAGGTCAGTTGTGTGTTTTTGTTCATTCACTGGAAGCCAGATTTAATTTTGAAGGCTCTCCCAGTTCTAATAGGTCACGGAATACAAACACAGCTGACTAACTTCTCCCGCTTTCACGCTGTGAAATTAATCAGCTCTTTGTCTGGAAATTCCTGGTTGGTAATCTTGTGCTTTCTCAATCCTGTTTTCCTGTCTTGCCTGCCCGGGCGACTCAGGGCATAATCGGCACCGGTAAGACCCTGAAGGCTCTCCTGAAGCACGTCGAGGCCTTCAAGCCCAAAATGATCAAAGTTGCCGGGTGAGTTATGACTCTGCGGAAACAAAACATGTACCGCTTTGTGAATCACTCAATTTCCGCAGCCTTTCAGTCTCGACGAGAGAATAAGGGTGCGTTCACACGTGTCACGTTTGCTCCGGTTTAAAGGAACCCTGGTACGTTTTTGCTGTGCTAGTACGGTTCGCTTGGTCAAATCGAATCCTGGTGTGCACCAAACAAGCTTGAGAGACTCGCTTGTTACCTGCAGCTGTTTTTTAATACTTATCAATTTATGAAGAAAAATAAAATGTAAAAAAGAGTAAAGTTGGAACGTAATGAGTTAAATATAATACCCTTTGTCATATACAGTACAGTACAGGCCAAAAGTTTGGACACACCTCCTCATTCAATGTGTTATAGATTGTCACTGAAGGCATCAAAACTATAAATGAACACATGTGGAGTTATGTACTTTTACACACTCTTGGCATTCTTTCGATGAGCTTCAAGCACACCTGTGAAGTAAAAAAAAAAAGAATGGTAAAATGGGTTATACTTGTATAGCGCTTTTCTACCTTCAAGGTACTCAAAGCGCTTTGACACTATTTCCACATCCACCCATTCACACACTGATGGCGGGAGCTGCTATGCAGGCCTTAACCACGACCCATTAGGAGCAAGGGTGAAGTGTCTTGCTCAAGTACACAACGGATGTGACGGGGTTGGTAGTAGGTGACAATTGAACCACTAACCCTCAGTTTGCTGGCACGGCCACTCTCCCAAAAGCGCCACGCCCCCCCAAGTGAAAACCATTTCAGGTGACTACCTCTTGAAGCTCATCGAGAAAATGCCAAGAGTGCAAAGCGGCAATCTGAGCAAAGGGTGGCTATTTTTAAGAAACTACAATATAAAACATGTTTTCAGTTATTTCACTTTTTTTTGTTAAGTATATAACTCCACATGTGTTCATAGTTTTGATGCCTTCAGTGACAATCTACAATCATGAAAATAAAGAAAACACATTGAATGAAAAGGTGTGTCTAAACTTTTGGCCTGTACTGTATGTATGCTAAGCTATTTGAAGAAAATGTTGACATCTTAGCTTTGTGTTATAGGTGCTAATGTCATATCTAATTGTCAGGGCTGTTAAACATAACGAGTCAACTCATGTCATTAAGCACAAGAAATATTGCAATAATCATGTATATACACGCATTAACCAAAGCAATTTATTTTGACCTTACATGCTCCATTACCTTAACTGTAGATAGTTACCTGAAAGGTGGGATGGGTTTTTATGCGGTCAGTGATCAAATGCATATGTCAGTGCAAAGATAATTGAGTAGATCCTGACTGGTGTGCTCGCTGGCAAATTTCACTTCAAAATAAACCCTGACTGAACTTTAGATACAACTTTTACTGAGTTGGGAGCAAATATATGTAGTGCATTCAAGTAACACATTTTTATAAAATATTCCTGGATGACAATAAAATTGCATTTGTGTTCATTTAAACCAGGGATGTCAAAGTCGAGGCCCGCAATTTATCTGTCGATCTATTGATTAGTATTAGAATCGGCCCGCAGGCCACAGCCAAAATGGGGTTCCAGGGACCCCATCAAGTCAGAAAAATAGGGTTCCACAGTAAATTTTTGGGGGTCCCAAATTTTTTTAACTGTTTTGTAAACAAATGATAAATGTATGCAGTATCCTGTTATATCTCACACTCTATATTGTGTTTTGGAAAAAGGTTGTCATAAACGTTACTTAATTCATTAAGAAAAATAATACTAAAGAAAACACATTTTTATGAATATGTAAATGTAATCAGTTATAAACATTCATTCATTTTCTTCTTTCCTTCATGAATCTAAACTTTACTGCTGCTGGTATTTTTTTCTACATTTTTGTTGTAATAGTTTCAGAATGTGTTAGTTCTACTTTTGGCCAAAGTAAAACAAAGAAAACAATTTGAAGTTGTCTTTATTTTTCAGTTTTAATGCCATGATTTTAATAGCGTGTGCACAGATTTTCCTCCATGCGGCCCCTGAGCTAAAATGAGTTTGACACCTCTGATTTAAACTATACAGGTGAGTAATAACCTGTGATTAATCATGATTATTCCAAATTCAAAAGTGTGATTAATCTGATTAATAAATGTTTTTTTTTTGACAGCACTAAATTAGATATAATATTTGTAGTGCTGTCAAATATTATTAAAAATCAGATTAATCACACTTTTGAATTGTGATCAATCATGATTAATCACACTAAATTCAAATAACTAACACATTAACCCAATATTTTGACACATGCCGTTTTATTGTCAGAATGTCATACACAATTGAAAAAAGTGACTAAATACACGTAATTTATTTGCTCAAAACTTGATAACTGTTTTATCGAAAGTGACATTGGGGTGTATTTTGAATTGAAATTTTTTCCAGGGAGCACAACAGCCAGAGTTACAAAATACAGGAAAAACATGCACTCTCCAAAAAACTTAATAAAACAAAAATAAAGAGGTGCACGGCAAAAAGTGCACTTGAAGAAAAAGCAAGGCCAGCAACACTCGTGTCCTTCTAATAATTTTAATAAAGACTGTGCAGGCGCTACTAAACACAGACCTGTTTCGACAATGTCTTTGTCAGTGTAGTGTGCAATCCCCAACAGGAAGCGATGCACTTAAATAGTCACAGCTGTGGTCAATCAATTGATACACTAAATGAAAAATGAAAAGTGCACAAATAATAGACAAAATTTAAAATTATACAAAACAAATCAAAGACTCGGCACAGTATCATAGGAAAATAAACATAGCAATAAAAAAAAAATGTGTGGACAACCATTATAATAAAAGGAGACATACTGTAGCTCATCACCACAGGGAAAAAAATAAATAAAGCGCTAGAATAGCTATAGCTCCCTTATATAATACTTATACAGCACCAGTTTTATTGTCTGAATGTCCTACACAATTAAAAAAGTGACTAAGTATACATCATTTATTTGCTCAAAACTTGATAACTGTTTTATCAAAAGTGACATTGGGTGTAATTTGAATTGAAATTTGCCAGGGAGCACAACAGTCGGAGTCTCCTTACTCATCTTTGCATTGATGTATGCATTGACGGTAAAACAACCGAAGCCGCTTTTGAGGTAAAGTAAAGGAGCATGTTGGGTCAAAATAGATAACATGATTAATGCAATATTTTTTTGTGATTAATCACATACATTCACTTTTTAAATCGACAGCGCTCATCCTTTTTATAGTGAATTTAATTACAATTTCTGAATATTTGGAGGGCAATAAAAACGAGGTAAGGGCCAGAATTGGTCCCTGGGCCGCAATTAGGACACCCTATGATTTTTACTATGAAGCCATGATTTAAGAAAAATACCAGTGTGAACGCTAAGCAAATCGCACCAAGAATTGCACCTTACTTTTTTAAATTTATTTTTGGCCCACACCAGAACACCACCAAGTTCAAACACAGACTTTGTGACACATATAGTACTGTTGAAAAGTGAATAAACTACCTCGAATATAGAATACAATTTGGTAATAACGTCTGTTTTTTATCCTCAGATTGCTGGTGAAGAGGGTGCCTCACAACACTGCACGCCTCCCACACTGTATGTACTGTATATACCAGTGGCCTCCCACACTGTATGTACTGTATATACCAGTGGCGGGCCGTGCGTTTCTCACCTAGGCCTTCAGTGATGTCCTACTTAGTCCGACTTCACCTCTCAAAATACCGTAATTTATGTCACCACATGGCTAGAGATACTATACAGCAGGGGTGTCCAAACTTTTTCCAGCAAGGGCCGCATACAGAAAAGTTGAAGGCTCTAGGGCAGGGGTGTCAAAGTCAAATGGACGGAGGGCCAAATAAAAAATTTAGCTACAAGCCGAGGGCCGGACTGTTCGAATGTTCATTGAAAATTTTTTAAATGACGCATATAGTCTAGTGAACCTAATTGAACCTACTGAAAACCTAACAAATATATTCCAATATGATCAGATAAATAAAGCAATATTTTCTTATGGCTCTGTCAGTAATCTTTAATTTTCAACAGACACAAAAGACAAATTTCCTTTATATAAAAATCCCCATAACATGAACATTAAATGAAAGAAACCGGTATTCAAGGCACCATCAGTAGCCTATATTTTCTATTTTAGCAAAAGTGGGCTAAATTTACTTCAAAGAAAAAAACAATAATAGCAATTTTCTATCATCCACTCAACTGAAATATTTTTAAAATATAATTAAATTGAAATACAATAAAATAAAGTGCAAAAATCTATAAATCAAAAACAACACTTTGTTTAAGGAGAAGTAACATGCAGTGAAAACAAATATTAAACTTTAACTTTTAAACTTGAATTGAGTAAAAACTCTAAATATGTGATTGCACAGTAATGTTCACATTAAACCCCCCTCCTCCCTCCGTGGGAGGGAGGCGAGTTGGGTGCCCGAAACCCCCCGCTGGTTTCGGCCCGCCCCTTGGCGCGCGTGGCACGGCGGGCTCCGCGACCCGACGGCTGGCCCTCGTGGCTTGACGGCGGGCGCGTCCCGACGGGCCGCGCGTAGGGGTCAAACGCAGAAGTCTCAGGGCCTCGTGGTGAGGGGGTGGCCTGCGGGTTTCGGCCCGCTTGACCCCCCCGCTCCGCTTGGCGCGCGCGGCACATGACGGGTTCCGCCACCGACGCTCGGGCTGCAGCCCGACGGTGGTGCGGGCCCGGCGGTGACGCGCGGTTTGGGGAAACAAAGCAGAAGTCTCAGGGCCTCGGGGCCGGGTTTCGGCCCGCCCCCTTGGCGCGCGTGGCACGGCGGGCTCCGCGACTGACGGCCGGGCTGCAGCCCTTCGGCCGGCAGGCGCGTCCCGGCGGGCCGCTCGCCCCCTTTCGGAACCTTGGACCGGCATCCGCTTGGTGCGTGTAAAAGATCTGCGGTCTAAAAAAAAAAAAAAAAAAAAAAAAAAAAAAAAATAAAGATCTGCGGTCTGCGGGCCGGTTCTAATAATAAATCAAGATCATCCCAAGGGCCGTAAAAAACCTTCTCGCGGGCCGGATATGGCCCGCGGGCCTTGACTCTGACATATGTGCTCTAGGGGCTACTTTGTACTTTTTTGTACATTCAAGACCCGAAAACCTCTTACAAGCCAGTTATTATTAGTTTTTTTTTATTTTGCATGATTTCCTGTCCAGCGCTCTTATTTTTTGTTCCACGTCCTTTTTTCCTCCATTTGCCAGCTGAGCGCTGGCGCCGTCACCTGTGCCTGGTTGCCAATCAGGATGCTTTTGGGGACTGGATTATTTTGCTTTGTACCCCAACGTTGTACCTTTTGCACTTCATACGTCTCTTTTCCATTTGTGCACCTACCTTTCTCTGGTAAAGAAGACTTATTTTCTGCACTTGCCTGCCGTCTCTGCACCCTGGAGTGCCTAACGTAACAAAAACTAATACAAAGTAGTTGAATCAATTATTCTCATTATTTAATTATTTATCAATATTAGTATGATTATTACATTATAAGGCTGAGCACACTCAAAATCTTACCATTACCATTCTTTTCTGCACTTGCCTGCCGTCTCTGCAACTACATAAAACGAAACGTAACAAAAAACTAGTACAATTTAGTTAAATCAATTATTCATCTTATAATTAGTCTTTATCAATACTTATTATTATTAATATTTAGCTTTTGCAAACTCTAAATCTTACCATATCTTGCAAGAAATGTGTACATACGTTCATCAAACACCATGTAAAAGACGCACAGGTTAACAGCACTTTTGGTTTTCAGGTCCCATTTTAGGGGAATTTGGTCTGGTTCCATTTTTCCTAAGCACAAATTGTATTTTGCTGGTGTCGTGGGCCAAATTAAAAATGAGCTGCGGGCCACACTTTGGACACCCCTGCTATACAGAAACCCACTTGCACGCTACTGGCCATTGAATCCCCTCAACAGTGTTTAAATGGGTCTATTTTTCGGCGCATTTAACATTCAATAAACCCGCTTCAGCAATTGAAACATATCTTACATGTTACTGTCAAAATTAAAAGAATTGTATAAAACAAATGAAACATGAAAAAATAAAGAAATCCAATATTTGAAGTCACAATTGGTAGCACCCATCCGACGCCGTATAAGCCAGTGGTACCGCTCGTAGTCGGTTGATTCGTGTGAAAGTGGCGAGCAAACCATTTCACCGCCGGTGTTGTGCCAAAATGTGATTGCCTGCCAAAAATGTATTTCCTTCGCGGGAGCACGCACCGCTCGCTAAACCTGCATTGCTTGTCTTCGTCTGTCCACAGCGGATTACTAGGTGTAAGACAAACACTTTATCTTCATGGTTATTGTACCGGTCTTTTTTCTGTGGCTTTCTATGGCTCGTATGGCTCCGGTGCCACTTCCTGTTTTCGCAACTTCTGATTGGATACTCACTTGGGACTCCCAAGTGAGTATCCAGTCACAGCGTTAGGCCAGCTAGAAGGCCTTACTGACAGCAACTCGTGATCTGATTGGCTATCGCAATTGTCTATCAACTGTATGTCCACGTTCACTTACAGTGCAAAGACGCCCGCATTGTTGATTCTGAAGCCCCCGCGCAGATTTCGTATAGCATGGCAACATAAGCTAGCTGAATTCTGATTGAATACAAACTCTAACCTAAAAACTACAGCATTGGAAAGAGCATAATATGACATGAAGAAAATATGAATACTTTTA
The DNA here is from genome assembly GCF_033978785.1 of Entelurus aequoreus. NCBI lineage: Eukaryota > Metazoa > Chordata > Actinopteri > Syngnathiformes > Syngnathidae > Entelurus > Entelurus aequoreus. The sequence continues at coordinate 31,143,733 of NC_084746.1, forward strand.
GATATTTAGGGAAAGTAAATAAAAAAAATACTTAAATTATGATCATGATTTCTGGTTATGTTAGGCCAGCAGAGAAGGCCTTGCTAGCCCTGACGGCACACCACTGGTATATACTATATGCTATGCTCATTAACATTTAAAACATTATGTTCAACCTTTTTTTTTTTTTGCGCGAGTCAATAAACGGTGAATTAACTCACAATTTCTATTTCTCTTTCATTGCAGACGTCGGCTTTGAGATACCCGATCGCTTCGTGGTGGGATACGCGTTGGACTACAACGAGTATTTTAGAGACCTCAACGTAAGTGAGAGGCTTTGTTTTGTTTTGGAACTCACTTTCTTATCTCCTATTTGACCGCCGTTTTACTCCCCCCCCCCCCCCCCTCTAGCATATCTGCGTGATCAGCGAAAGTGGCAAGCTGAAATACAAGATGTGAGGGAAGGAGTCGTGGTCTCACACATTTCCGCCCTCTTACAGCTGCTATGGGGGCATTTGTCCTCTGATGTCATGGTTCAACATTCCATATGTGATGCTGCTGTTTAAGCTGTGGTGGAATTCCTCATACAGTGGAACCTCGGAAGGTGGAACATCAAGCTTGGAAACAATATATCTCATTGGGAATGGTCTGTTCCAGGGTCAAACTTGCCACCATAAATCTTTTATCAACTGCACGGACAAGTTTTAATGTAACATTTTATCCTGCCTTTAATGACCACTGACAAAGACACAATGCCTCTCAAGTGTTAGTTTTTAACTGTTTAACTTGTCACACAAGTTAATTGCTGTCAAAACAATCAAAATACCTTAGAGTTATGGCTTGCGGTCAAAATGTTTTGGGAGACATGCTAGCATACCCGTAACACAAGTATCCTAAACGTTTAATAATCATTAGGAAAATGTTCAATAACTTATGAACTTTTAGTTGTCAAGCTACAGTACGCTCTTGTGAATGGTGGCCATGTTTTACAATCAAATGTTACAGACATGTGCCAGTCCCCCAAAGGCAAGTGCTAAATTTGGTGATTCAGCTCATTTCCCTAAAGTTGCACTTGCCCAGGGGTGTCAAAACTATTTTTCATTGAGGGCCACATCCCAGTAAGGGCTGCTTCAAGAGGGCTGTTATTTTTAAATTAAATCACACTATGCATGCAGGTAATAACCTGTGATGAATCATGATTAATTGAAATGTATATGCATTTGATTATTAGATTTTTTTTATGTATAACATGCTTTAAAATCACAAATAAAGGTGACAAGCAGATATTTAACTATTTGTTTTTATCTCACAAAAATAGTTTTGCAATACAGTACGGTATATAATAATATAATTGGTATGATCAGATAATATTGAAGTTTAAAATACACATTTTTTCTGTCAAAATTTAAAGAACGAATGCATTTAGTAAAAAAATATATTTCTTTAAATAAGCATTTTATTGAAACCTAGTTTTTTCAGGCTGGGCCCCGGTCCTTGAGTTTGACTCCTGTGCACTAGACTGTTTTCTAAATCTTGTTAAGATGTGTGGGAAATTTCAAGTCCATACAGGGTGTTTAATAACAGCGCCACAAAGTGGTATATTTGTCAGAAAAATAATAGCACAGGCAACACAGTAAGGGTGCATTTTTTAAACACATTTTCGCCATTTTGTGTGCATCGGTTTATAAGTAGATTAATTATAACCCACGGGGTGTGCTATTTTTTTTTTCAAGTAGCTAACTTTTTTGGCCAAAAAATCCAAACGTACATAGTTGATACTTTGATGCTAATTGAACTGACGTATGTTGGGTATTTCTACTTAATGGAGTATGGAAGAGTATGTAGAGGCTTCACTGCATAGACAAAACTTGCATGGAAAAGACTGGAATTCTGCTCTTTTTGCCTTATATTATTGTTTTGCTCAATGCAGTGTAAGGGACTGGTTGTCATAACCAGAAAAATGGAAGTTAATCCTCTCTAAATATGTTTTTAAGTAGAAAAAATGTAGCATTTGGAAATAAAACGATTGTTGTCTTTTTTAACATTTCACCATTGTTCTTGTCAGAACCGTGTAGCATTTTTAACACAACTGGACCTTTTTTTTGGTATTCCTTTTTACATTGATGTCTTTAATTGGATCGACTTCCTTGAGCAACTTTTTGGTGTCATTGCCAGATTAAATGTATTTTATATGTATTAAAATGTGACGCCCTCCTAAGATGTTATCCTTTTTTCTATGGACCTTTGTAGCGACTGTTTATTATTGTCAATCATATTGTAGAGCATGTCAGGTCACCATTACAGGGTGGAAAAACAGAAATAGGTGCCCCACAAATGAGCCAAAAAGGCACAAAAGAGTCATTTGTGTTGAACTGTTGTGCTCTTTGTATACACCTGACATATGACTCTTGGTCTTTAAGCTGGGGACGCTGAGTGCTATTTAAACAAAACGGTTTTTCACATGCTGTTTAAGTGGATTGACAGCATGACCTTTATAAAACCGTGACGATGATTTCCACATGGAACCATTTAACGCTATAGGACACAGCATTACTGCAGTATCTTGGTTTTAGCTGTGACTTTTGACTCATGGAAGCATAAGTTAGTAGAAAAACATTTGCAGTACATTATTTAGTATTGCGGCATGCTGACAATGCCAAATGTTGGATTACTAATATTTACCATTCGTTTGTTACGACAACATATTTTCCTACAAACAACCAAACCAGTGAAAGTGGCACGTTGTGTAAATCGTAAATAAAAACAATACCGTTACTTGCAAATAATTTTCTACTTATATTCAATTGAATAAACTGCAAAGACAACATATTTAATGTTTCAACGGAGAAATTTTTTTTTTTTTTGCAAATAATCATTAACTTTAAAAAGTTGGCACAGGGCCATTTTTACCACTGTGTTACATGGCCTTTCCTTTTAACAACACTCAGTAAAGGTTTGGGAACTGAGGATACCAATTTTTTAAGCTTGTCAGGTGAAATTATTTTCCACTTTGCATCAGTCCATCTTAGATGAGCTCAGGTCCAGCAAAGCTGGCGGCATTTCTGGGTGTTGATAAATGGCTTTTGCTTTGCATAGTAGAGTTTTAACTTCCACTTACAAATGTAGCGACAAACTGTAGTTACCGACAGTGGTTTTCTGAAATGTTCCTGAGCCCATGTGGTGATATCCCTTACACACTGATGTCGCTTTTTGATGCAGTACCATCTGAGGGATCGAAGGTCACAGGCATTCAATGTTGGTTTTCGGCCTTGCCGCTTACGTGCAGTGATTTCTTCAGATTCTCTGAACCTTTTGATGATATTACGGACCGTAGACGGTGAAATCCTTAAATTCCTTGCAATCGCTCGTTGAGAGATGTTGTTCCTTAACTGTTCGACAATTTGCTCACACCTTTGTTCACAAAGTAGTGACCCTCAGCCCATCCTTGTTTGTGAATGACTAAGCATTTCATGGAAGTTGCTTTAATACCCAATCATGGCACCCACCTGTTCCCAATTAGCCTGTTCACCTGTGGGATGTTCCAAATAAGTGTTTGATGAGCATTCCTCAACTTTCTCAGTCTTTTTTGCCACATGTGCGAACTTTTTTGAAACATGTTGCAGGCATCAAATTCCAAATGAGCTAATATTTGAAAAAAAATAACACAGTTTACCAGTTCGAACGATAAGTATCTTGTCTTTGCAGTCTATTCAATTGAATCTAGGTAGAAAATTATTTGCAAATCATTGTATTCTGTTTTTATTTACGATTTACACAACGTGCAAACTTCACTGGTTTTGGGTTTTGGCTTGTTTTTTTCTGTTATGTTGCTTCATCTGTAAACTATGAGAAAATAAAGTGCAAACATACCAAAAACACTCATAAAAAAACTACTTTGGATACATTATTTGAGAGATTTTGTTTTAAGTATGTTTCCTTTCTGCCTCAATGCCATGTATTGTACTTTCATATCCTGCTATGGTATGATTAACTAAGTAAACTATACAGTGTAGTCCAAAGCACAGGGAATTACTGTCAGCAAAGATGGAGTATCTCTCTTGATGCGCTTACATATGCAAATTATGTACTCATACCAGTGGTTCTCAAACTTTTTTCCACCAAGTACCACCTCAGAAAACACTTGGCTCTTCAAGTATTACCATAATGACCAACATTAAAATACAGTGGCATAGTAGGCCTAAACATTCATAAGAAAATAGCAGAGTTTTTATTGAAAAAGCATAATAAAAAATGTTTGGCCACTGAAACATTACCCACAGTTTGAACAATAACGCTTTGTTTAAATTTTTAAGTGATTCTTTGGCATTCCACTAGATCGATGGTCAGCAACCCGCGGCTCTAGAGCCACATGTGGCTCTTTAGCGGCGCCCTGGTGGCTCCATGGAGCTTTTTCAAAAATGTATGGAAATGGAAAAAAAATGCGATGAAAAATGTTTTTTGTTTTAATATGGTTTCTGTAGGAGGACAAACACGACACAAACCTTCCTAATTGTTGGAAAGCCCACTGTTTAATATGTTTGTGCTTCACTGATGAGAGTATTTGTAAAGCGCCGTTTTGTCCTACTAATTTCAGCGGCCCTTGAACTCACTGTTGTGTGGACTGTGACTCAACAGTTTAACATGTATAACTTTCTCCGACGCTGCCACAGAAAGACGTGTTTTATGTCACTCCTTCTTTGTCTCATTTTGTCCACCAAACGTTTTATACCGTGCGTGAATGCACAAAGGTGAGCTTTGTTGATGTTATTGACTTGTTATGGAGTGCTAATCAGGAATATTTGGTCACTGCATGACTGCAAGCTAATCCATGCTAACATGCTATTTAGGCTAGCTGTATGTACATATTGCATCATAATGCCTCGTTTGTAGCTACATTTGAGCTAATTTAATTTCCTTTACTTATGTCCTCTGTGTATTTAGTTTATTTTTGTTTCATGTATGTAATATTGGCTACATTTCTGATATTTGTTTGTGCGCCATGTTGTTCCAAACCACAGTAACCGTTACCCAGCTTGCAAAGATTGTAATAAATCCATTAGAAGATGACGGCCTGTTGTTTCCTTTAACTTGGACACACACATCTATACTATTGACGGTCATTTCCAGGAGTTATCTCACCCTCCCAGAAGTTGTACTAATGTTTTCCAATGTTGTAAAAATGTGTAGAATAAATATTGCATTTCAACATTTCTGTCAACAAAGATTTGCGTCAGCCTGCAACACATAGTCATTTTGATAGTAGGCTAATATGGACACTTCATGTATTGCCTTCATTATAACAGGTATATAGGGCTTTTATTTTTTTGCGGCTCCAGATCGATTACTTTTTTGTATTTGTGGTCCGATATGGCTCTTTCAACATTTTGGGTTGCCGACCCCTGCACTAGATGGAGCAACGTGTACCACTACTGGTGCGTGTGCCACAGTTTGAAAATCCCTTTTTTTTTATACAGTCAGTTTATTAGGATTTATTTTCCACAGCTGTCACATGTAGAAATTAGCAAATTATTTACTAGCATTACTGTAACAAAATAGTTGTGATGTGTAGGTGTACTTTAAAAAAAAAAAATACATGTTAAAAATCCTTATACCAGAGTGTGTTTTCTTTATACTATTTTACATGAACAGAGAAAACAATATAAATTGAAAAACAAATGCTGGAAACAGTACACAGTAAAGGATGGGAAGGGCAATTTTGTTTTGTCACCTTTACTCCACTTGGTTTGAGGCTTTTGCCACCTTTTTTGCAGTGAAAAGTAACTTAGTACATTTTGATTCAGTTACTTTTGTTTGAGTATATTTTTCAACTTGTACTTTTGACAATGTTTTGAGAGTTGTTTATGTGCATATATAGACAGTGACAGGCAAGCTTTGTGAAAGTATCCTGCCTGAGCTGACCTCTGCTGCCGCTGCTGCAACAAAATCCAACCATGGCCAAAAGAAACAGGTGGCCCCTTCTGTTCGACTGCGGATAAAGGGGGACATTTGTTGGTGGGGGCCCCTGAGGAATGGAGCACAGCAATCCTCTCAGTCAGCCAACTCCCCGCAGAAGTGTGCACTTAAATGGCCTGCACATATTATTACATTCCTCATGCACTACCATGTTGACCAAAACTTGACCCCCTTGTTTTGTAAAATGTAATTTTACATATATGTATGTGCACACTACCATGGTGATTGTGTTTGATTAACATTCCCTAAAATCAAAATATTTAAAACAGGGTTCCCCAACCTTTTTTCCAACAGGGACCGGTTTAATGTATGTATTACCGTACTTTCACGGACCAGCTTTCTACGTGTGGCAGATAAAAACAGCAAAAAAATTAGCCTTTGGCTACAATCTGAAAGTTAAGTCGGAAAACATGTGGTAGTTTATAAATTAACTAGATGAGGCAATTCCTGAAGGAATTGCATGTGAATGCTCCAATGCTGACAGAATGAAGTATGAATGGAAGAATATTTTGAATGTTGGAATGTTTTGAATGTTGAAGCATTTGTATTTCCAGGAAAACCGGAATTTGGTTTGGAACTTGGGAAATACTTGGTTTGAATGTCCAGGATGAGTGGAACATGTTGAAGGTGGAATATTTTGAATAGGTTGAAAAATGTTAGAATTGTGAAAGTGTGAAAAATTTATAATTCATTTGGAATGGGGACAATGTCCCTAAAAACTGAGAATTCTTGGAAATCCGGGATTTTTTTTACAGTTTTTGAAAGGGAGCACACAATTCTTGAACAGGCTGAATATTTTGAAGTAGGAACAGTTTGAGTGGGAATTGTGGAACTTTGAAAAATGTCCCATTCTTTTCAATGGGAATTTCATGGAAATTTGGGGATTTCGGGAAAAGAGGACATTTTTTGGAAAATGCAAAATTTTTTCAATGAGTTCAAATCGTTGGTGTTGGAATTTTTCAAATCGGTCAAGAAATGTTGAAGTAGTAACATTTTTAATTGAGAAATGGTATTAAGGAATTCCTGGAATTTCGGGAAAACCGGGAATGTTTCCAGTTCGAAAAACAACTTTGTTTTTAGTCCTGATTAAGAGGAATGTTTTGACAGTAGAACGGTTTAAATGGGTTGAAAAATGGGGAGGGAGTAGTTGCCAGAAAAAAGGGTCAAAAAAGGGTTTTAAAAAACTGGAATTCTGGGAATTCCTGGATTTTTTTTTTTACTTGAAACAATTATAGTTTTAATGTCCAGGATAAGTGGAACATGTTAAAGGTGGAATGGTTTGAATCAGTTGAAAAATTTGGAAATGGTGGAAGTTTGAAAAATGGCCAATTCATTTTGAATGGGAAAAAATGTCCCGGAAAACCTGGAATTCTGGGAAATCTGGGAATTTGTCAAGGGAAAGCCCGCGATTGGAATGGTTTGAGTCGGATGAAAAAAGTGGAAGGTAGAGCGCGCCAAAATCTGGAGAAGAAGAAGAAGAAGAAGAAGAAGAAGAAGAAGAAGAAGAAGAAGAAGAAGAAGAAGAAGTTGGATAAAAATACATTACTTTTGGTGTAGAAAAAGCATATTATTTGTGTGAATGTTTTGGAGCATATGCCTCACGGACCTTGGGACCGGTGGTTGGGGACCACTGACTTAAACGGTTCTACACAAGCCTTTGGCTGTACTGTGGCTAGTCCGTGTTAACTCCCACCTGATTGGTCGTATCAAATGCAAGGCCGTCTGTGATTGGCTCAGCGTGTCCTGTTGACCGAAGGTGGACTCCCAGAGAGTTGGGAACGCTCGAAGCCAAAAAAAAAAAAAAACTCCGGCAGCCACAGAACGACACCATGCGCCTCCCTTGCGTGGGAAGCCGTTTATACCCAAATTAAATTACATTATGCCATCCCACCTCGGAGCCCATTTACTTTTGTTTTACTCGCTTTTTTACTCTCTTTTATCGACGACCGCTGCCGCTGTGGCTCGCCTGGAACGACACCGCGCCGCAACTACTCAGGTAACTTTGTTACAACTCCAACTATTAGCATGGCTGCTAGCTAGCCCTACGAGTTAAGTTTCATTGTCACCTTTGTTTACCATTTTGACCAACCTTGCTTACAAGATACCGTCTTATCGGTTACTCTCTGGGTAGATTGTGTGTGTATTTGTGCTAAAACTAATGAAATAAGTTATATTTCAACTGTCTAGTTCGTGTGTGCTTCGATCATTCGATCGGTCGAGCAAAACAATGGCCATTTTTCAATCAGAAAACATGTTGTTATTTTTTGTAAATACAGGGTATAAAATCATTTATATTTACACAGATATAAGGTGAATGGCCTTTATTTTATTCGCCCCTGTTTCACTTGTTGCGTGTCATTGGTGATGCAGCGTCGACTAGTGTCCACGTTGCTGCGACAACAATCCTAATGGTTTGTCCATGTGTTTTTTGTCCCTCAACAAATAATATTTTTAACATTTTTTCATCCATATTAGCATTTGGTTCACGTTTAATCGGGAAACGGATTAACAGTAATGAGCCCAACATAAGGCGACCCTGGACGTCTTTTATTAAGACTATTTTTTTTCTTTAACAATAATTTCATCAATCCAGTTTCTACCGCTTGTCCCTCCCGGGGTCGCGGGGGTGGCTGGAGCCTATCCCAGCTTCAGTCACCCTGGACAAGTCGCCACCTCATCACACATCGTTTCACTATCAGTTAAATCAGTCTATTCATATTTTGTTAATTGTATTTCATAGGTTTTTCCTCAGGTGTTTTATGACTCATCTTCATTGATCACTATTATCATTAATTATCCCACATTGGGGAAATTCCACGGCTGCAGTGTAAAATGTACTTGCATGAACCGAAAGTCGTTAACAAACAGGAAAAAAGGAAACATGACTCGGAAAAAGGGGAATAAGTAAAAAGTACACAGTAGTGCAGGGATTTAACAGCCTCTCAATGTATGCCTAGACTATGGAGTCAAGTTTGACATCAAGTATAATTATAAAGTATAATGACCAATGAGGATCAAACATCTGCATTTCCCAGGTTTCAAGGTGTCTGGTCAAACCCTGTCTGTGTGCACCAATGCAAAATATTTAAGATTCAAGATTGTTTATTGTCATATGCACAGTTAAACAGACAGTTTGCCATAAAATTAAAATCTTACTTTGCTAGTCCACCCTTCAACAAGTCACACGGTACTTAGCTAAAAATAAAAAAAATAAATTAAAATGTATATACAAGGCACAGTAAGTAACATAACATTATTGCACATTCTGATTGACAGTCAACAGTATAAATATGGAGGTGACATTGGGTGACAGGAGCAGTTAAAGTGTCTTTAGTGATCAAAGGTGAAAAGTGTCTACAGTGATCAAAGGTGAAAAGTGTCTACAGTGATGTTAACAGTTTGGGGGTGGTCATGGTAGGGGGGGGGGAGATTCAAGATTGTTTATTGTCATATGCACAGTTAAACAGACAGTTTGCCGTACAATGAAAATCTTATTTTGCTAGTCCACCCTTCAACAAGTCACACGGTACTTAGCCAAAGATAAAAAATAAAAATTTATATACAAGGCACAGTAAGTAACATAACATTATTGCACATTCTGATTGACAGTCAACAGTATAAATATGGAGGTGACATTGGGTCACAGCAGCAGTTAAAGTGTCTTTAGTGATCAAAGGTGAAACGTGTCTACAGTGATGGTTAACAGTTCGGGGGTGGTCATGGTAGCTGTCTTTTGTTCAAAAGGAGGGGGGGGGGGAGCTAGCATTCACAAGTTAGCATTCACAAGCCTGATGGCCTGTGGGTAGAAACTGTTTGTCAGTCTCGTAGTCCTGGATTTCATGCTCCTGTATCGTCTGCCTGGTGGTAGGAGGCTGAAGAGACTGTGCTGGGGGTGTGTACTGTACTTTATGATGTTGTGTGCTCTCCTGGTGGCCCTGGTAGAGTACATGTCCTGTAGTAAGGGGAAGGCTGCTCATGATATGTACTGAGCAGTTTTAATCACTCGCTGGAGTGCCTTCCTGTCCTTAGCAATGCAGTTTCCATACCAGACCGTGATTGAGCTGGTAAGGACACTCTCAACCGTACTTCTATAGAAGTTGCTGAGAATTTTGGGTGGCATGCCAAATTTTCTCAGCCTTCTTAGGAAGTACAGTCGCTGCTGGGCTTTCTTTATTGTTTGTTGGGTGTTGTGATCCCAGGTGAGGTCCTCGCTGATGTGGGTCCCGAGGAATTTAAAGGTTTTCACCCTGTCCACCTTTGTCCCCCCTATGTACAGAGGTGTGTAGTGGGTACTCCTTCTCCGTGGGTCAATAATCATCTCCTTGGTCTTGTCTGTGTTCAAGGAGAGATTATTATCCTAACACTAGGCCACCAGTTCCGCTATCTCCCTTCTGTACGCTGCCTCAGCTCCCCCGGTGATCAGTCCGACGACCGTAGTATCATCTGCAAACTTGATGATACTGGTGTTGTTCTGGGAGGCCACACAGTCGTGTGTGAAGAGGGTGTACAATAGGGGGCTCAGCACGCAGCCTTGGGGGGTATGCTTAGAACCTTTGTGCCTGATGTCTGGTTGCCGATTCTGACTGACTGGGGCCGGTTTGTGAGAAAGTTCAGGACCCAGTCACAGAGAGCCGGTGTTAGACCAACAGTGAGGAGTTTAGCAGTGAGTTTTTGTGGGATGACCGTGTTAAAAGCAGAGTTGTAGTCGATGAATAATAGCCTGGCATAGGTGTCCTTGCCCTCTAAGTGGGTGAGGGTGGTGTGGATGACGGTGACTGCATGCTCAGTGAACCGGTTCTGCCGGTAGGCAAACTGTAGAGGGTCCAGTGTGTCTGGGATGGTCTTCTTGATGTGTGACATGACTATCCTCTCGAAGCACTTCATCACTATTGGGGTGAGTGCAACAGGGCGATAGTCATTCAGACAGGTCACAGTGTTTTTCTTTGGCAGGGGCACGATGGTGGTAGTCTTGAAGCAGGTGGGCACAACAGCTTGTGCTAGTGACAAGTTGTATATGTCAGCAAGTACGTCAGCCAGCTCTGATGAACACACCCTGAGGGCCTGGTCAGGGATGTTGAGGGATGTTGTCTGGGCCGGCTGCCTTCCGTGGGTTTGTTCTCCTCAGAACTGTACGTACCTCTGCTGTTGTCACAGTGAGTGGTGGGTCCCGTGTGCGTTCTGTGGTCAGAACCCCTCTCTGTTGGTTGGTGTTGAGGACCTCGAAGCGGGCGTAGAACTCATTCAGCTCATCTGGCAGTGAGCGTTGGCTGTTTGTGACCCCCCCCTGCTCCCCTGCTTGTAGTCTGTGATGTGTTGCAGGCCTTGCCACATGCGCCGGGAATCTGCGGTGGAGTAGAATTTGTCTGTATTGTCCCTTGGCCTCGCTGATGGATTTACTCAGGTCATATCTGGCCTTCTTGTAGTCCTCAGCGTTGCCTGAGACAAATTCAGTGGAGCGGGCATGTAGCTTGGACCGAACATCACAGTTAATCCAGGGTTTTTGGTTTGGGTATATTTTGTATTGTTTTGTGGGCAAAATATACCCAAATATATTTAGGCCACATGATCAATTATGAGATGGAGGATGATGCTGACATGCTTCGACAGAGAAGAATGCTATATGTCCAAGCCAATATCTTAGTGAGAGATTTTCACTTCTCTCATGAAGCAAAGGTGTACTTGTTTGGAGCTTACTGCACCCACATGGTACCCCTTTGGGTGAGGTATAACAGAAGAAAACTTGCGGCAACTCCAGGTTGCACATAACAGTGTTTCCCA
>NC_084746.1:31157962-31217962 GCF_033978785.1 Entelurus aequoreus
GCACTGTACTTTTCAATGAAGATAACTTTAAACTAGTCTTAACTTTAAAGAAATACACTCTATACATTGCTAATGTGGTAAATGACTATTCTAGCTGCAAATGTCTGGTTTTTGGTGCAATATCTACATAGGTGTATAGAGGCCCATTTCCAGCAACTATCACTCCAGTGTTCTAATGGTACAATGTGTTTGATCATTGGCTCAGAAGGCTAATTGATGATTAGAAAACCCTTGTGCAATCATGTTCACACATCTGAAAACAGTTTAGCTCGTTACAGAAGCTACAAAACTGACCTTCCTTTGAGCAGATTGAGTTTCTGGAGCATCACATTTGTGGGGTCAATTAAACGCTCAAAATGGCCAGAAAAAGAGAACTTTCATACAAACATGTAAGAGAAAATGTTTCAGAAAGCTATGTCTCTCCTTCTGCTCCCACAATATGTAACTCTCTTTTGGTTTTGCGGTGTAAACCCCTAAATTATGCCTTTTTCTAGAGAAAAATAAATTGTCTTATATTCAGGTCAATTCCACTTGAGGCACCTTTTTTCCCAGCATCATGCTAATGTAAAGATGCATTAAGTCATATTTCCACAATAATGCCAACATATAGTCTACCATAATGTTCACAAATGTAGTGAGTTCTTTTACTCTGCAGGCCATTATGCAGTGAGTTTCTATCAGTGTCATTCATTACAGTGCAGGCATAGAAATGTTGTGTTTGTCTTCTCTCTTTCAGATGGATTAGAAAATCCAGCAACGTTGAAGGTGTAACTCGGAAGGCGTGGATCACAAATTGTCACTAACTTTGTCAATGTGGGCGTCCACTGAGAGGATTTTAAGTCAAGTTGAATGATGGCATCACGTTGGACTCACTCTTGTGAAGATGAGGAGCGACAACAAGCAAGATTGTCTTACTGTGAGGTACGTTGCGAATCATGAATAAGATTTTTATTTTTAATTGGTGAACAGTGGGGTTCCAATGGAAAAAAGGCCTGCTGATTCAGGATTTCCAGAGGCATCTCTGTTCAGTTCATTGTGGTTTGTGGGGGTTATCGGTGCTTGACACTTTGGCACAGTTGTTTGTGCTTGTAACTGTATAATTATGTGGCCATTTCTTCCTTTTTACAGCTATTTATTTATTTATTTATTTATTTATTTTAGTAACAAAGGGCAACTGAAGTTTCGTGACTCAAATTTGAAACTAATGGTGACCAGCAAAGCATTTATTTGCAACACTCTATAACCAAGTAACTGACCAATGAATTATCAACAAACTAAATAACGAGCTGCCAACAATTGAACAAGTGAACTGACTGACTGACTGACTGACTAACTAACTAAATGAAGGATTTATCATCAGACTAATCAGGCGAAAGCAAGTACACTGACCGACTGATCGAACAGCTAACTGATGAATTAACAACCTGACAACTAAAAAGTGGAATGGCCAACCAATGACTAACTGATCAACTTATCATCTGACTAACAACCAGACAAAAAGGAGGGAGTTGGCTAACTGACCAATGAACTGATTTGCTTATCGACCAAATAGCAAACTAATAACTAGATGACAAATGACGAGTATATTGACTGACTGACAGACTGACTAATGACAAACGACAAGTCGTTTCATCAGAACAATTCAGTAAAATAGCTAGCTGTCTGTATTCTCAATAGATACATATAAAGACATCTACTTATAGAAACTATGGTTTTCTTACATTTTATCCATCCTCCATCTCTATTATAACATTCAGCTCTTAGCATTTCCTCTATTGGAATAGTCTTAAGGGATTCAAAACTCTACCTGGTGGCAACTGCATGTGGCGCTAGGATCAAAGTGAGCTAAATATCCCCCAATATTCAATTAGATATCAAAGCAATTAACTAATGACTGGCTTGCCCCTCATTAGGTTTGCAATCACATATTACAATCACATGGTTTGTCATGGTGCTAATGCAGACTTTTCTTTGGTCACAGGCTCACGGTAAAACCAAGAAAAATAAATGGATTATGTGCTTATCTTTGTTATTATCAACAACCGGCTACTGTATATCCTTGCAACTGCCAGCAAGAGTTACATAAATTTGCTAGCTTCTAGCAATTATGATACGGACCGTATTTATTCCTGCCAACATTATTTGCTGTAATGTGCTATTCCCTTGTTACAATAAATAAACACTCTGGTTTAGCACAACAAGCTTTAGCAGCATTTAAAGATATGAGCATACAGCTTCAGTTGTGGAAATCTCTCTTGTAATGACGCTGCACCAGCAACCAATTCATGTGCTAATTTTGTGGCGGAAGCACACAACATCATCAACAGATCAATGGAAAGACTCCAAAATAATCCAGAAAAGAAAAACCTCCAGCTACATGTAATGCATTTAGCTCAAAGTGGAACTGCACCTTTTTTGGAATTTTGCCTATGGTCACAATCATTATGAAAGACATGATGACAGATGGATTTTTTTTAATGCATTCTAACTCATAAATAAACGTAAATGAAAGTCCACTTACAGCGGAGCCAATGGGAGGTCTTATATTTCGCCCATAAAATCCAATAAATAACCATTCAAAAACTGCCAACAATACTCCATTTACAATTTGTGACTTGAATATTAACCAAGTATTAGTGATATTGTTATTATAAGCGCTAACGCAGACAAACTATTCATAGTGGCACCGTGATCACTACCGTGTGTGACTATGTTTACATTATCGAGTGGTCTGCTGCTTTCTCGCTTCTTTGCTCCCTGTAAGTTTATTGCATATCATAAATCATGCATCTCACCTGGACAGAAAAAGTCTGAGTTTGTATGCCGACAAGTTGGTACACTTTGAAAGCCATTAAGGACCCGAAAATGCCAAGAACGACACTAAAAGACTCTTGGTCCCTCCCTCCACCCCGTTTCTTTGTGAGGATTATGATCATACTTCATTCAAATGGGAATATATGAACATCCTTGCAGTCTGCATCCTAATGACAGCAGACCCTTTACAGTAAGAGTAGTAAAGTCTGCAGTGAGTAATAATCAGTGATGAAAAAAAAAGCAAACATGATGCGTTTTTTGAATGAATCCACACCACGTCTGCTTAAAATGATCAACATACATACATTTTAAATGTTATTATAAATGTGCTCATTACTACATTACATATATACTTACACTACCGTTCAAAAGTTTGGGGTCACATTGAAATGTCCTTATTTTTGAAGGAAAAGCACTGTACTTTTCAATGAAGATAACTTTAAACTAGTCTTAACTTTAAAGAAATACACTCTATACATTGCTAATGTGGTAAATGACTATTCTAGCTGCAAATGTCTGGTTTTTGGTGCAATATCTACATAGGTGTATAGAGGCCCATTTCCAGCAACTATCACTACAGTGTTCTAATGGTACAATGTGTTTGCTCATTGGCTCAGAAGGCTAATTGATGATTAGAAAACCCTTGTGCAATCATGTTCACACATCTGAAAACAGTTTAGCTCGTTACAGAAGCTACAAAACTGACCTTCCTTTGAGCAGATTGAGTTTCTGGAGCATCACATTTGTGGGGTCAATTAAACGCTCAAAATGGCCAGAAAAAGAGAACTTTCATCTGAAACTCGACAATCTATTCTTGTTCTTAGAAATGAAGGCTATTCCACAAAATTGTTTGGGTGACCCCAAACTTTTGAACGGTAGTGTACATCATGTATGTAAAACCTTAATGGAGGTGTTTCGATGTTTTTTTAAGGGCTTTATAGGCAGAATTGCGCGGCTCCCGTAGGCTCCATTGTAAACAAACTTTTGATCGCATTTATTTAATATTTAGAATGCAAAAAAATAAAAACATCCATCGTCATGTCTTTCATTATGATTGTGAACGATAGGCAAAATTAAAAAAAAAGTGCATTTCCCCTTTAAGAATGCAGTGCTTTCTATCAAAAAAAGCTAGAAAAAGACTTGATTTTATCTTTGTCATTTTATCTTGTAGCTTTATTTAGTTTGTCTTACATAGTAGATTTGGTCTCTCATTTGTAACATTTGATGGCTTGCTCCAATGTAGTGACTAGTTTATTTTACAAGTAACTTCAAGTGTGTCCACACTTATCATACACATGAAACAACGGTTAAAATGTAACAATTGTCAATCACTGGCATTGACAATGTGGAAGTGACAAATTAATAATACAGAAATGTTAGTTACATACTGCATGTACAGTAGGGCTAAAGGAAAAAACATTACACTTTGCTGCAAAAACAAAAAAAGGAAAAAAGAAATGTAGATTCCATCCATCCATTTTCTACTGCTTTTCATCAACTTACAAAAATAATAGCTTTATTAACATTGTTTTTAGTTTGTAACAGAAAATATTTAAAGTGCATCAATTTTCCAGAAAAAAACCAATCCCATTTAAAATATAATTTTTTTTGTCCAAATTCAACCATTTGATACTGAAAAATAAAATAAACAAACTCAATAACAACTAATACATTTAAATTGATCAGCAACATTAAATTAGTACCACAATAGTTAAAGCACTTTAACCTACAAAACAAAAATTAATATAACTATTTGGGCTGATTTCTTTTTTTTTTAATGAAAATGAGGAAGTCAGGATTAATAGCTACAATGAGCATTTTTTGTAGGGCACATCTTTTCAAAGCGATGTTTGAAGAATGATACTGCATGATAATGACAAAGTATGTTCCCCAGGGGTCACACCATGCCATTGCACTGTGCGTCACATTGCGGGGGTGCGGCCCCACAATTGAGAGGAACTGCATTAGAGTGTAACAAAACAAAAATCAGTCTGCATTTATCTGAAATGTTAATGAATGGTATTTTCTTGATTAGTCGTGGGTCCAATCTGCATGTTAAATGATTCATTCTGGTCTGCTGCTGGGCGAGGAACCTTCATGATCCACTTGACCTGCACACTGGCTTGCCGTGCTGTAGGAGAGATAGGGAAATGAGAGTGGAGTGTAATAGATTATTGTTTTGGATGATAAAGCATGAACCATGTTTAGCTCTGCAGGGAGCTATGGACAAACCGCTCCCCTCCAGTACCCACAGTCTTGGCCTCATTAAATATCAGCCATCTCATTTGGGCCGCCTGCCTTTTACAGAAGCCTCTGCCCAGGCATCTCATGGCTAAGTGATGGCAATCGGAAGGGAAAATTGAGCCACAATTGGATAGAAGGAGTCTGTTACTTCCTGTTGCTTTATGGTTGTGTCTGTGATGTCTCAGGAGGAAAAGACAAAAATAGGGTATGTGATTCAGCCGTCCATGATGCTGTTTTGATCAAATAAAAACATGTACTCCATCTTTGTTGGGAAATAACTGTCTTCATTAATTGAATTTTCTGTTACACATTTTGCAGATTAGTTAAACACCTGCTAGTTGCTGAAAAATATTTATTATGCTTAATATTGTTGTTCTGATACTGTACTAAACCTTGTACTACTCTCCAAAACTGGGATGGCCCACAGCTCACCGGCAGACCCTGTATTATTACCTTAGCCTTTTCGCGGCAAAGTGTTCGCTTTGGATAAGAGGTGGTGTAGAATTTAGCAGCCCACAGAGAACCTGGTTCCCAAACATTCTAGGATCGTGTATTAGACTCCTTTTCAGAATCAGAATCAGAATCAGCTTTATTGTCATTACGCAGGGTAACGAGATTGAGGAGTTTAATGTGGAACATCATTCTGTGACATCAGCTGTAGTTTTTAAATACACAAGCCGGGAGATGGGGTCGTTGTAATAGGGATGTTGTAATGCAATATTAATAGTAATAAATTGACTTTTGAGTAATATTTTCAATATTATCATATGTTACTGAATGCTGTATTGATCAGAATATTAAGATGTTGTCCAGTGGAGTGGTGCCATAGTGGAGGTCTGAGTTGTAGCTTTTGAAGTGTGTACAACAGCCAGACAATATACATGGCCCCAAATATAAACAGTGCGACCATGGTAAATGTAGGAGCGTGTCAGCCAGAATGTAAACAACAGGTTTTATGGCACAGGCAAGACTAGACTGTTTGTGACGTCAGAGGCACTGATTAGGTTAAGCAAGGATTTTGTGTGCGAAAATCTCTGTGAGACAGGTCTGATGACACTTTGATTCCAAGAGTTGATTTCATCCGGCCTCACCCAGTGCAAATATCAGCCTGGCATTCTTTTGAATCATAAATGCGTGAGAGACTCTCAGGTTGTGGTGGGTGTATACTTTAACAACAACAAAAACTGCAGTCACTCTCCAAAGTAAATGCCGTCCAATATTACTTTATTAAACTACTGTAGTTGCATTCTATTGTATTCAAGAAAATAAAGTATATAGCAGCAACAGAAAAAGGAGGACAATTAAACAAACAAACAATTAAAATAGAATACAATAAAAATAGTATGGGCGCAAATATATTCAACTTAAAGCAGTTGGTGGTTCTAAAAATATAGAATATTTTATCCCTGTATTGTCTGTGAGTATTGTTTTCAGACAATATTTCGTACCTAATAGTTTTTTGTTTTTTTTAAAGATATGTTACTTGTTAAAAATTGTGCCGTTTTGTGGGGCCATTTACAGATTAAATTGATTTCAATTCATTTAAATAGGCAAGGCTGTTTTGAGTTACGAAC
Source organism: Entelurus aequoreus (assembly GCF_033978785.1). NCBI lineage: Eukaryota > Metazoa > Chordata > Actinopteri > Syngnathiformes > Syngnathidae > Entelurus > Entelurus aequoreus. Next base: position 31,164,595 of record NC_084746.1, read on the forward strand.
TCGTTCGTGGAACCAGTTGAGCTCATAAGTTGTGGTGCCACTGTATTTATTTTACAGTGCCATCTTTAGGCCTACTGCAAGTAATTTAAGCATTATTTCCCACCCACTGACGGCTTTCAACATGTAAAAACAACTACGCCCGTATGTAACATCAGCACACGCATTATCTGTGTGTGTTGATAGCTAATGATAGCGATCTGGATAGCTAACAAAAGCTATCGATCCATCTATTCATTTTCTACCGCCTGTCCCTCATTGGGTCGCGGGGGGTGCTTTAGCCTATCGCAGCTGCATTCGGGCAGAAGGCGGTGTACACTAGAGAAAAGTGTTTTTTTGGGGGAGGTAGATGCACTTATTTTGCATCAGGTGCAGTAGAGGTGACAGAAGATACTTATCACTAGTCTAATCATTAGTAGTGGAAGCAGAAATTATAGCTGCATTAGTCTGCTGACCAGCAATGGGTTTTATCTATTTCTTCAGTGAGATTTTTGCGTTCTCTTTTCCCTACTTACTATCTCGTCAGGAGCAGCATGTATGCGCAGACACCTTCTGAGCATAACAAAGCAGTGATCGCCATTCAAAGTATTTTTCATCACTGCCAACAAAATGTTTTCTTATTTAATTACTGCACGTCCCCTAAATGTTAAAACACCATCGACATAAATGAGCACAACATCAAGCAGTGAAAACATGGGTTTATTTACTATGAAGTTCGTATCTTTAGTTGTTGAAATTAAATCCGTGGTGACTGGCTAGTTGTTTTGGTAGCAGCTAAACTAGCATGTCTTGAAAGCGGCAACACTGTGTACCGTATTTTCCGCACCATAAGGCGCCCCGTGTTATTAGCCGCACGTTCAATGAACGGCATATTTCAAAACTTTGTTTACCAATTAGCCGCCCCGTGCTATTAGCCGCACCTACGCTACGCTAAAGGGAATGTCAACAAAACAGTCAGGTCAGTCAAACTTTAATAATATATTACAAACCAGCGTTCTAACAACTCTGTTCACTCCCAAAATGTAATGTGCAAATGTGCAATCACAAAAATAGTAACACTCAAAATAGTGCAGAGCAATAGCAACATCAATAACTCAACGTTGCTCATACGTTAGTGTCACTCAACACACAAAATAAACATTTAAAGCTTACTTTCTGAAGTTATTACTCATCCACAAATCCCTCGAATTCTTCTTCTCCGGTGTGCTTCACTTGTTTTTTGACACCATTGATGATGTGGACGCGCATGCAGTCGTAGATCAACAGGAACGGCGCTGCGTGAAAAAAGTCACCCGGTCTCTTCGCGTAAACGTCTATCAACCACTCGCTCATCTTTTCTTCATCCATCCATCCCTTCGAGTTAGCTTTTATGATGACGCCGGCTGGAAAGTTCTCTTTTGGCAAGGTCTTCCTTTTGAATATCACCGTGGGTGGAAGTTTCTGGCCGTTAGCATGGCAAGCTAGAACCACAGTAAGACGACTTCTCATTCCCTGTGGTGCGAATATTCACCGTACGTGTTCCTGTTGTATCCACAATGCGGTTCACATGAATATCAAAAGTCAGTGGAACCTTGTACACGTGTCTCTTAGTAGGAGACATTTTGTGGTCTTTACAGAAACACACAAATGAAATGAAACGTAATATCCGCGGGCTTCTTCTACGGGGGCGGGTGGGGTGCTCACCTTGGCGGTTGCTTACAGTAGAAGAAGAAGCGCTTCCTCTTTTATGGGGGCGGTTGCTTACCGTAGAAGAAGAAGCGCTTCCTCTTTTACGGGGAAAAAAGATGGCGGCTGTTTACCGTAGTTGCGAGACCTAAACTTTATGAAAATAAATATTAATATTAATCCATATATAAGGCGCACCGGGTTATTAGCCGCACTGTCTGCTTTTGAGAAAAATTGTGGTTTTTAGGTGCGGCTTATGGTGCGGAGAATACGGTACACACATTTTTTGTAGTCGCACCATCAATTTTTAGTTGCATATGCGAGGGGAAACGCTTGTACTGTACAGCTCTGTATGATCTAGTTATAATTAACAGATACATTAATTTATGTTTGAAATGTATCTGAAATTAAATACATTAAGTAGCAAATTTAAAAGGTTTATTGCAAAACAACTGTCACAGTGGCAAAAATCATTTTTTTGTAGAAATATGAATAGCATCAAAATAAATGAAAACAAAATGGTGTTTGTAAAGCCAAAATTATCAATAAAAGTGCTGATTTTAACACAAACAAAACATTCTCAACCCCAATAGATGTGCCTTGTTTTGTTGTAAATAGTGTAAAGGTTGCAGTACATGAAATTATCATATGAAAAGCCATTTATTCATTTGTTTATAATGATGAGCCACTACTTAAGATAAGTTTGCTTTTTTGAGGGAAGAAGACGTTAAAAGTAGAGGCATTTGGATGGATAATTGTGTATGTGTATGTGTATGTGTATGTATATATGTATATGTATATATATATATTTATTTATTTTTATTTTATTTTATTTTTTATTTGTGTGTGGCGTCGCGCGGGTCTCGCTTCCTGTTGGGTGGGGTCCGTGCCCGTGTGGCCCGACCTTGCGCTGTGGGGTCTCTGTTGGCGACTTGATGTGGTGGCGGCGCGGCGCCCGTGTCTGGTCTGGATACTGTGTCTCGGTTGTTTGGGCGGTGGTGTGTTTGTGCGGGTTTGGGTTGGGGTGGTGGGGTCTTTTGGCGGGGGGGGGGGGGGGGGGGGGGGTTGGTGTCTCTTGTTTGCGTGTTGGCGTTTGGGCTTGCTGGCGGGCTGGCGCTGGCTGGTATCTGTGATCCTGTTGGCGTGTGGTTGCCGGTCGCGGTTTATTTTTTGATCGCTTTGATTTGATTGGGTGGTGCTGGCTGTCTGTGGGTGTTGTGGCTGCTGTTTCTGCTGCCATTTGTTTGTGGTGTGGGCGCCCGTGGCTGCTGGGTCTGGTGCAGGGGGGTGGCTGATGTTGTGACTGGTGGCAGCGCGCGCGCGTGGTGGTTGTCGGGGCTGACAAACTGTGTATATGTATGTGTATGTGTGTGTGAGTATGTATGTATGTATGTATGTATGTATATATATGTGTATGTGTATGTGTGTGTATGTGTACATGTGTATGTTTATGTATATGTATATATATATGTATGTATATTTCTGGGGGTACGTTCTGGGCCTGCCTGTCGGGTGCATCCGGACTGCGTGTCTGGAGCTCCTGGGTCCCGCCGTCCATCCCTTCCGGGTGGCCGTCTTGGTTGGGGCCTGCTGGGTCTGGTCCCTGCGTCTACTGTGGTGGCTTGGTGCTGCAGGGTATTCCGAGGTGCTGCGAGTCGGCCAGTTGTTGGGGTAGCGACCTTGTGTGTCAGCATGTCTGTGATCTTCTTTTAATTCTTTTTTTAAATTTATTTATTTATTTATTTATTTATAAATAGATTTAATTATTTATTTATTTATTTTTTCCCCCTTTTTAAAAAAAATATATTTTATTAATATTATTATTATTATTATTATGTATTTATTTATTTTATTTATTTATTCCCCTACCTCGGGGGGGGGGGAACTCGGCGGGGCGGTTGCTGGTTGTTCCATCTCCATCGTTGGGGTCCCTGCGGGTGGGGTGGGTGGTTCCTGTGGCCCCGTGCTGGGTGGTCCTGTGGCGGCCGGCTTGGGTGGGGTGGCCGTGGGCTGGCCTCGCCGCGCTCTCCGGGGGTGGGGGGGGGGCTCGTGGGGGCCCTGTTGCCGGTGGGGCGGAGGCGGTCTTCCCGTCCGGTTGCGGGGGGTCTCCGGGCCCCTCGGGCGGGGCGTCCCGCCTTTCTGTCCGTGTGGGGTGTGGTCTCTCGCTGGCTTGGGGTCTGGCTTCCCCCTGTTTTTCTCGTGCCTTGTCCTCTGCCGGGTGCGTCTGTCTGCGGCCTGCTGCTGGCCCTTGTGGGCGGCACGGTGGGCCAGGCTCTGGGGTTCCTGTCGCTGTCCGTCTTGGCTGCGTGGGGGCGGTGGCCCCTGGTTCCCTGGGCACCACACCTACTGTTTGTGGGATGGGTTCTCGGGGAGGCTGGGGCCGTACTCTGGCTCCCGCACACACTGGGAGTCAAATGTATTGTACATGCAAATTCACATATACTCACACACATACATACAGACATACATAGGTACCTACGCTCCCACATACATATACAAATAAATACAGTACATATTTACACACTCAAAGTTCGTACATCCACACGCACATTCATTATACAAACATACTGAATACAAATACTGTACATATACATTCACTGTAAAAACATACATATACACATACTGTACATATACATTCACTGTACAAACACACACATACACATACTACACATACATTCACTGTACAAACACACACATACATATACTGTACATATACATTCACTGTACAAACACACATTTACACATACTGTACATATACATTCACTGTTCAAACACACATACTGTATACACATACTGTACATATACATTCGCTGTACACACATATACACATACTGTACATATACATTCACTGGACAAGCACACATACACATACTGTACATATACAAGTACATATGCACACATACACTCATGCACATAATCACGTTTCATCAAACATATATTAACGTTGTTGCCCTAGGGTAAACTGGGTATAACACATGGCACACTGACAAAGCTTAACCTATTGTTACTATAACAATCTACAAGGTTAAGGTTGCTTCTCTTTCTTCCCCTCCATTTTTCTGCATTCTTTCGTATCTCAAGTTATCATTACGTATATGTATTGTTGCATTTGAACAATTGTATTGTTGATAATAAAGGTAAAGTACTGGTATTGTTTATTATCAATAGCACTATTTCTATTGGTATTCATATTGCTCCATTTTTAGTGTAATAATGCTCATTGTCATTTCTGTATTTTTTTAATTTTTTTTTTAAAATTTTCGCTAACTGCTTATTTGCTATTACTTTTACCATCATATTTGTACATGTCGTATTTGCTGATGTTGCTCTGTTGTTGTTGTTGTTGTGTTTGCTGTTGTTGTTTTTGTCTCTCTGTCTAATCTCCCTCTTGTCCCCACAATTTCCCCCTCTGTCTTCGTTTTTCTCTCTTTCTATCCCCTCCTGCTCCGGCCCGGCTGCACCAAATGATAATATAAATACATTTAATAAAGTCAAAATACAAGTAAGGCAACAAGAGAAGTATCCTACACTTCTCTTTTGTAAAGTAAATCTGAACAGCCGATATGGGCATCTACATCTGCTATATGATTTGCCCGAGAAGCAGGGCAGGACATTATAAAAAAAAAAAAAAAAAAAAAAAAAAAAAAAAAAAAAAAAAGTAGAGGCATTTCTTCAAGCTCAGTAAAGGAGCAGACAGAAGCACGTTAAGGTGATGTTGAAGTACTATTGCAAGGCTCATTAGTACTAGAAGTAGAAGCAAAAAATACAGCTGCCATTGTCTTCTGTTTGGAAATAGGTTTTATCTTTTTCTTCAGTGAAATTTTTGCTTAGATTTTTTTGTTGGCTCCATACTGGTGAAAATTTGGCAAACCGTCTCCTAAGTGTTTATAGTTTCATCTTGTTCCAAACATTTAAAACTGAAATATTCCCACATTGGTGCGATGGCATTTGGCTTTGGGATCATTTTGTTCCATATGTTTGCTGTTGTGTTCTTCACGGGCTAAATTGTTGCACCGTGTGATGCTAGCGACCCTGCCTAGCATCACACCTAGGCCCAATCCCAAAGTTCACTCTCACTTACCTCCACTAGCCCATACTCACTACAACTAGCCCTCATCCACTACCACTAAACCCTTGAAATGAAGCAACAAGGTGTAGAGCTTTGTAATCTTCCCTAGGAATTGGGACACAACTTGCTACGTCACTGTATATTATCCACGTATCTATACGTGCACAGCATGGGAGCTGATGTTAGTTACATTAATATCAGATCTGAATTCTTGTTTTTTAAATATTTACCTAAGTTTGAAGCAAAGATGGTAATACTGTATTGCCACCTTTGGTGAGGCATGTTTTAAAGCACCCCTTTTCTGTTTAAAGCGTCACCTTTATCTGTAGTTTTGAAGCCCAAATACCTCCATATTGCACTACACGCATACTGTTTGTTAACCATTGGAATTGCAATTTTTTGCCCTTTCTTCTTCGCCACACTGTTTCTGCTTGTATGTGCTGTGTGGGCGTTGACACACTCATGCCCCAGCTCAGCAATGTCACTGCTGCACAGCAGCATATGTGGATTGGATAAAACAGTTTCAGTATTTATCAAAGGCAGTAGTCTTTTTAAAAAAAATCATTAGTACCGCAGTACTTTATTAGTAGCGGTGTACCGTACAACCCTAATCCCACCATTGCACAAACCCGGCAGCAATAGAGTTAACGGACGAGATTGTTTATTAACATTCATCATGCTTCGGTTGATGAATAATCGAAGAACTACACAGAGAAGAAGCCGCCATCAACGACTCTTGTCTCTTGTGAATTTTTTGAAGGTATGTAAAGTTAAAGTTTTCACGTTTGCAAGCTTTTCGTCAGTATTTTAGCCTAACGTTAGCTAGCATTGCTAGCTGGCTAATGTTACAAACTAATATATATATATATATATATTGTATAACGTATGGAGAAATTGAGGACTTTTCTCTGGGCATGTCAGCATCTGAAATCCCTCGCTTTGAAGGGCTAGATTCATATCCCCTACACCTCGTTATGCCCACTACACTTATGTGCAAAGAGTAATTGGGACACCACTACCCTCACGGGAACGTACAAAATGTAGGGATTAGGGCTAAAAGTAGGGCGAGGGGGTGTATTGGGACTGGGCCTTCATGAATGACAAGATGATTCACGGCCTTCGTTTCATTCCCCAATGGCACAAACGTGCATCTGCTGAAACCGATAAAAAGAGTGAATGCTCTTGATGCCTGTAAACATGCATATACATAGTAATTATCGACGCTGGAAAAGTTACCGACTTAATTTTCATTTATCGTCATGTTAATTGACTTATCAAATATCAGCACAGGCCTAGTTATAGTCCAAAACATTTGATGGCAGTAGTGTATAGTTTGTGTGTTGGCTAGTCAGTTCAGTCTTTGCTGAATCTAGTCTTCAGTTGCGCCCTAAGAAGTGTTAATAATGTAAGTATTGTACTTATTACACACCAGCTGTTTGGTTGTAACATGCATCTTTTTGTAGTTTTCATTGACAAATTTGGAATCGTTTACATCACCATGTAAAATGGATAATAGTATTCGGTAGCATGTCAATACTAAAGCCAATGTATATTAGCATCAAGCTAGCACATTTTTGGAAAGTGGAGCCTTACTTAACTTGCGTCAGAGCGTTTTTTGAGTCAATTACTTTGTTGGCATTGGAAATTGCAACATTACATAGAGGTAGTTTGGCTTAGTCCGCTTTTAGTGCTGCTGGATAGGGATGATGTTTGATAAGGAATTATCGAGTTCGAGGCTATTATCGAATCTTCTTATCGAACCGATTCCTTATCGATTCTCTTATCGAGTCCAGATAGGTTGTTGTATATGGAAAAAAACACACAAAATTTGGTTTAACAAAAGCTCACTTTTATTATAAAATCTAATAAATAAATAAATATTGACTGTTACCCACCTAAAAAAATAAAATAAAATAAATAAATATTGACTGTTGTTACCCAAAGTATATTAAGTGGGATTTTTCAGAGAAACAAATATATACAGTAACACAAAAACAACATGTCTCTGTGATCACTATAGGTGTATAAATAATGATATAGTGTTAAATAAAATCAGTCCCTTGGGCACAAAACTGAAAATAATACAGCTCTCCAAAAAGTGCACTTCTGCTGCTATTTGACATAACTGTTTGTTATGATGCTTTGACATTTTTGCACTTTATTTCTTTATTGAAAGAACATTCTATGAAGAGAAAAGTTATTTGCAAATGTGGTTACAATGCTAATAAATGAAAAGTTAAAGCTAAAAAAAGAAATACACTTTATTGAGTTAACATTATTTCTTTATGGGGGAAAAATGTTATGAGCTAGAGAATATAACAACTACACTACCCAGCATGCAACGGGAGTTACGAGCATGCGCGGTAGCCCCGAAAAGTGTTGCATGTTGCCACGCTGTGAAAGTAAACGTCAAGAACTCAGCCAACACGCCTCGTCTGCATTATTTATAATTAGACTGACAACACATCTACAGTGTGATTTTGTTTTGTTTACAAGGAAAGAAAAACAAAAGTTAAAAAAGGGAGATATGTTGTATATATATGTATGTGCTGCGGTTGTTTTAAGAACGTTGCGACAGCTGCCGTAAAGGAGGTGCGTTGCTATGTTTCCGGTTGGTCGTAAAAGTGTTCGTCATGTGTTTTACCCTGCTAAAATCTCTCAGTAAAGTTATTCGATGGATTATAGCTTTTGTTTTGAACTTTATTACACCTTGGAGCGCTTTTTCCCGTCCATTGTTTTCCTGCTTTCGCTATCTGCGCCTAATGACTGAGCTACGTGACGTCATTTATTGTGATGTCCCACGGAGCATTTCTGGTCGGGACGGGATTCGAATAAAGAATCAACTCTTTTCCTTTACTATAGTGGTCTCGATAACGGGTACCGGTTCTCAAAAAGGGATTCGAGTCCGAGGACTCTGTTCTTTTCTTATCAAACAACCGGGAAAACCGGTTTCGAGTATCATCCCTACTGCAGGAGTGATCGACAAGTGCTGAATTGAGGAAAACTGGATTAGTCAGCAACCGGGTGCATCGTCAGGCGCAACCCGGGTACTGTAACTTGGCAGTCAGATTTTACGTGAATCGGTGCCTGGTACGACCACCGGAATTCGGTCCGTGCCAAAAAAAGTACCGGATTCGATACTTATCCCTAAATGTGGCGCTATTTGTGGCCCTGCTCCCATTTGATTGAATTGAGCTGGTAAGGGTAGGGCAGATGGGCTTCCAGAGAACTAGAGAAATGCACGTCTGGTATTCATTGAGTTGGAATGTCACAACAGTATTAACTGTACATGTGGCAATAATAACGCGCTTGGCATGGCGACCCCCACACACCCGCTTCTGCCGTCCACATATGAAGACTAGAAGGGTTAGGAAAGGCCACATGTGTTTCCTGAAAAATCAGATCCTGTTTGCCATCATCTCAACCATCCAATTGATCCATTGTCATACTACCAGAAGTGGATCTCTAGCTATGAATTACAATATGTTTCTGTGGCACACAACATTCCAGTCCTCAAACGGTGCAGACTTTAACTTGGATGTACTGTAATCATAAAACAAGCTGACTAAACTGCAAACTAAACAGCAAAACTGGTTGTGCTAGTTTAATCAAAAACACTGAAGTGTCAGCTGCACCTGTGTAAATTATTCCCGGCCACTGGTGAAGTAAGGCCCTGGCACTGTTTGAACCCATTATGCACTCAACGGTTAATCTGGGTTGGGCTGTTCCAATTAGATCAGATATCAGATCAATATATATGAATTATAGTGCTAGTGGGCCTAATTAGGGCTGGGTGATATGGACCAAAACTCATATATTGATATATTTTGGCAAAATATGAATATACTGTATGATATATATCCCAATATTTTTTCCCGGAAAGTGACTTTAGACAAAGTCCAACCCAAATATGTGTGTCAAGTTGTTTTGTTGAAACAAATACTTAACATGAGTAATTTTTAGAACATTTCAAATTTCATGCATAGATATATGCACATAAAATTGTTAAAAAGCCTAGAAAATAGTATGAGTAGTAATGCATAATCTTCAATCTTCTTTAAAACAAACCTTTAACTATGCTCAAATCCTCATTTAATAAATAAATACCATTGTAGATTATGTATACATTTGTTGTAGCAGTACTTCTTGAGCAAAGTAGTTAGTTAATTATTTCTGGCAGCTTTTTTTTTTTTCATACCGTTGCAACTGGGAACAAATCTATTTACACAGAGTTTGTATTTTGGCAGAAATGTCTTCAAGTTTTCAAGTGCATCCATCTTTCTCGCTTTGTCGATTTGACAGAATCACGCAAATTGCAATTTGCCATGCTGCTGTCATGAACATGTTGCCCCTGAGTGTTGTCAGTGGTTTGAATTTTCAGCAACAGAAGTGACCACAAGCTGCAAAGTTTGTTTGTATAAGACAGCAGCACAACATATTTATTCCAGCATCTGATATTGAAACGTTAAGATGACTGCGGTAAATTAAATGTTTTACAAGGCGAAACAAACTGTCACTAAAAATCAGCTTACTGTGGAGGAATTACACATGGTACCATGTATGATAAGAAAAAACCACATTGAAAAACGATCATAGTTAAAGATGTAGTGCCCATAATACAGTGGAAAAGCCTGTTTTTAATCCACCTATTGAAACTATGGAGTCCTCTCAATGCCACATTTTTATTTACACCAGTATTTTAGTCAAGACAAAAGATTTAAGTTTGTTCTTTATCAGTCTCAAATTTGGAGTTTATTTATTTGCATGCAATGATATGCTACATTTTTGTTTACAGAAGTATTAAGACAGAAGTTTTGCCTTCCATTGGAAGCTCTATATCGAAACATTTTATTAGATTAGGATAGTGAATATTGATCCATATATGAGCAAAAGCATCACAGTAAATAATCCAGAATTAGCTGCTACAGCTCAAATTAATCGGTTTAATCTGTTTAGTTTTTTGAAAATTATTGTCCTATAAAGTTAAATTTATATCCGTTCTAAAAACAACCTACTTTTTATAAAAAAACATTTTTTGTCAAAGGGGCTGTTTGCAAGATTTACACAGATGCCAACTTTCCAATGTATTTTACACAGAATATCCCGCCCTATTACGGCTCCTCGTACGTAAAGACGTAATTATGTAACACATACACGTACATAATAACAATTTGGATAGCTAGCTGACTAATTACTTTATAAGAATAAACCACACGTTACGTTACTACTTCCAGCAAAAATAATCAGAGTACTCTCAACACTGGTTACCTAGCCATAAAACACTTAGGCAACCTTAAGCATTTTTGCATGTTTTGTTTAAGATGCCGGTATATACCGAATATATCCATTCAGACTAGAAAAACCGAGATATCAGTTTTGGCCCTAGCTTCCAAAAAGTAGCCGTCTGGGGGAAAAACAAAAGAAACGGTTGTCTTGGGGAAATCATGTTTACAGGGATGCGTGCACCTCTTCACAAACAGTAAACCATTCCCATTAAAATAACATTTTTGCTAGGGAGAGCTCCCTGCCTGCCTCAGTGAAACGGCTACCTTGAACACAAATGCATGAGGGCATGAGACAGAAAACAACACCGTAGGCTGCAAGCAGCAGCCATAACAGCCTCATAGCATGCAGCAGGGCGGGAGGAGGCTGGATAACAGCAGATACTAGAAATGCCCAAATAAGTACATCCACCACAATGTTACGTCACAATGTATCCACTGTTTGAAAAAAAATATTAGCAGTAAGAAGCATCTAAAACTGCGTGCAAGCTCATGCCCAAATGCAAGAACCTTATGATTTAATGTTTTGGCATTGTTTAACAAGATTATTCCAACATTGTAACAACATGTATAAGTCATGAAAAGTGGAGAATCATCATAGATCCCCTTAAACGATAGCTTCTAATTCCTACTTTGCGTACATTTAACACAGTCAGGCTCTGGACCAATTAACAGCTACAGATGAAGGATGGCTGTAGTGTGCATGGTGCTTAGGAATATTAAGGAAGTTAGAAATACTGCAGCACAAATCAATATATACAGAACATTTTTCATATAAATGTCCCCTTTGGGTCTCAAATAATGTAGAGAAAAGGACTTGGTGAGTTTGTTTGACTTAGATGCCTTAACAACACAAGTGGGCATTTTTCACAAGCCATTGAGTGTAAGGCCCAGTTGTCGTCCACTGACACTCGCAACAATTCATCGGCTCTTTTCAAGGTGCTGTGAACAAACAGTTTGTTGTTTGTTTTTGGAAACTTGGCTCCACTCGTTCACATCTTTTCTGCAACAGCTGTGTCAAGTCAGAGGGGGCGGCTCCAAACAGTCAGGTCCGTTTGCAGACTGGAAGTGTGTGTTTGTGTGACATCAATCAATAATAACACTCAAGCTTTACACCAATTCTTTGTTTATCATCAGGCTGTGTTAACCTTTTGAGGCGATAAGGTCTACTTTTCAACACTACATATCTGCTCAGGGAGAGAGGCCATAATGGCAAGCTCATCAAATTCTTCACACAACGGTGAAAGTCTATGTTTGAATGGGGAGGGTAGAGAGCTGCTTCGAGGTACAAGCTTTTTAGTTTGACAATACAGGAACAGAGGTGTTCCCTGAAGGAAGTCTTGTTCGGAGGAAGCTCTTATTGTACAATGGACTATGATATAGGGGTGGAAGTGCGCAAAAAGGGAGTGTTACTGCACACATGATACCACCAAGGTGTGAGATTATAAATAGTCAGTAAACACAGGAACGGGTGTCCAACACACTGAAAACTGACATGCTCCACTCTACAGCTGTAAAAATGGGACACAGATGGGCTTTGACTATAAACACTAAAGAAGACAGAAGTGACACTTGTTTGTATAAACTAACTTTACTTAAGATACCTTGTTGTTATAGTCACCTTTAATGGCTCTATCCGCATTTGATGCAAATTTAATACAAGGCCTATGTGATAATAGTTCCCCTTAATTCGTTTTAACTGGCCTGATTTAAAGGCCTACTGAAACCCACTACTACCGACCACGCAGTCTGATAGTTTATATATCAATGATGAAATCTTAACATTGCAACACATGCCAATATGGCCGGGTTAACTTATAAAGTGCAATTTTAAATTTTCCGGGAAATATTCGGCTGAAAACGTCTCGGTATGATGACGTTTGCGCGTGACGTCACGGATTGAACGGAAGTATTGGGACACCATTGTGTCCCAATACAAACAGCGTCTGTTTTCATCGAAAAATTCCACAGTATTCTGGACATCTGTGTTGGTGAATCTTTTGCAATTTCTTTAATGGACAATGGAGACAGCAAAGAAGAAAGCTGTAGGTGGGATCGGTGTATTAGCGGCTGGCTACAGCAACACAACCAGGAGGACTTTGAGTTGGATAGCAGACGCTCTATCCAACGCTAGCCGCCGACCGCACCGATGATCGGGTGAAGTCCTTCGTCGCGCCATCGATCGCTGGAACGCAGGTGAGCACGGGTCGTGATGAGCAGATGAGGCCTGGCGTAGGTGGAGAGCTAATGTTTTTAGCATAGCTCTGTCGAGGTCCCGTAGCTAAGTTAGCTTCAATGGCGTCGTTAGCAACAGCATTGCTAGGCTTCGCCAGGCTGGACAGCATTAACCGTGTGGTTACAGGTCCAGGGTTTGGTTCGGTGTCTCCTGATAGTAGAAGTAATAATAGTATTGTTGATCTTCTGTGTATCCTTCCAGTCAGTGGCATGTTTCTTCTGTTTCTATCCGCAGTTATACATGATGCTATCACTTTAGCTCCGAAGCTAAAGTGCTTCACCGATGTATTGTCGTGGAGATAAAAGTCACTGTGAATTTCCATTTCGCGTTCTCGACTCTCATTTTCAAGAGGATAAAGTATCCGAGGTGGTTTAAAATACAAATCTGTGATCCACAATAGAAAAAGGAGAAAGTGGAATCCAATGAGCCCTTGTACCTAAGTTACGGTCAGAGCGAAAAAAGATACACCCTGGCGTCCTGCACTTCACTCTAATCCTTCACTCTCACTTTCCTCATCCACAAATCTTTCATCCTCGCTCAAATTAATGGGGTAATCGTCGCTTTCTCGGTCCGAATCGCTCTCGCTGCTGGTGTAAACAATGTGCAGATGTGAGGAGCTCTTCAACCTGTGACGTCACGCTACTTCCGGTACAGGCAAGGCTTTTTTATCAGCGACCAAAAGTTGCGAACTTTATCATTGATGTTCTCCACTGAAATGAAATTTTCTTATTTAAACGGGGATAGCAGGTCCATTCTATGTGTCATACTTGATCATTTCGCGATATTGCCATATTTTTGCTGAAAGGATTTAGTAGAGAAAATCGACGATAAAGTTCGCAACTTTTGCTTGCTGATAAAAAAAAGCCTTGCCTGTACCGGAAGTAGCGTGACGTCACAGGAGCTAGGATTCCTCACAATTCCCCGTTGTTTACAATGGAGCGAGAGAGATTCGGACCGAGAAAGTGAGGATTACCCCATTTATTTGAGCGAGGATGAAAGATTCGTAGATGAGGAACGTTACAGTGAATGACTTGAGAGGCAGCGATGGACGTATCTTTTTTCGCTCTGACCGTAACTTAGGTACAAGCTGGCTCATTGGATTCCACACTCTCCTTTTTCTATTGTAGATCACAGATTTGTATTTTAAACCACCTCGGATACTATATCCTCTTGAAAATGAGAGTCGAGAACGCGAAATGGACATTCAGTGCCTTTTATCTCCACGACAATACATCGCCGAAATGCTTTAGCTACGAGCTAATGTGATAGCATCTTGCTTTAACTGCATATAGAAACAAAAGAAATAAACCCCTGACAGGAAGTATAGATAGAAAATCAACAATACTATTAAACCGTGGACATGTAAATACACGGTTAATGCTTTCCAGGCTGGCGAAGGTTAACAATGCTGTGCTAACGACGCCATTGAAGCTAACTTAGCAACCAGACTGCACAGAGCTATGCTAAAAACATTAGCTCTCCACCTACGCCAGCCAGCCCTCATTTGCTCATCAACACCCGTGCTCACCTGCGTTCCAGCGATCGGCAGAAGGACGAAGGACTTCACCCGATGCGTTTGGCGGCCCGGAGACGTAGGAAGTCAAGGTGAAGTCGGCGGCTAGCGCGGCTAGCGCTCCAACAAAGTCCTCCTGGTTGTGTTGCTGTAGTCCGCTGCTAATACACTGATCCCACCTACAACTGTCTTCTTTGCAGCCTTCATTGTTCATTAAAAAAATTGCAAAAGATGTCCAGAATACTGTGGAATTATGAAATGAAAACAGAGCTTTTTGTATAGGATTCTACGGGGTACCATAACTTCCGTTACTCGGACTTCGTCACGCGCATACGTCATCATACCGCGATGTTTCAGCCGGATATTTCCCGGGAATTTTAAAATGTCACTTTATAAGTTAACCCGGCCGTATTGGCATGTGTTGCAATGTTAAGATTTCATCATTGATATATAAACTATCAGACTGCGTGGTCGGTAGTAGTGGCTTTCAGTAGGCCTTTAAGCCACATGTAAGAAATGTGAGCTTGTCCATACAATAGGACAAGAAATATAGACATTTTTGCCGCAATTAGGAAGCTGTTCGAACACTATGCACGACATGTTTCCTGCACAAACATGTTCCAACATGTTCTTTTTAATGTTTTCATTGCAGTCACCATTTCTAATAATAACGATCTATTGAGGAACATCACATGTTTACACTTATGCAGTCCAAGTTGTCCAAAAAGAAGTAGGAAGAAGTCTGAATTTATATAATCCTACTCCTTCTCAATGCCACAGCTATTACTGATAGTCTGTTCATTCTGTGTTTAACATTTTCTAACGTTACAATTTTTGGTATAATAGATTAAGAGGTGCCACCTGATTCAATAAATTACTTGTTGTTTTTATAGAATGACTCTACTGAGTGGAGAGGCTTGGATCCGAGAGAAGAGGAGTCATTCTCATGGCCAAGACCTAAAAGTGTGCTTTTGCGTCGCACTTCTCACGGGTTCGGCTTCACCCTTCGGCACTTTATTGTGTACCCGCCGGAGTCTTCTATGCACTACTTCTTGGTAAATATCTCACTGTCAAAATGGCAAAATTGTATTACATTTTAATATTAACAGTCATTAATGTATTTTTTTTGTTTTTACAGGAGGAAGATGTCTGTCGCAGAGGTAAGCAAAAACATATATAGCCATGTGCATGGATGTATACCGAGTACTGCTATTTTTAGGTAGCGGTTCCTAATTGGGTCAGTCCAAGCGGACTGTGAAAATTCTGGACTGATGATACAGTTATCGCAACGTTTTCATCCATCTTACAGTCGCAATATGACACACACGCGCTGTCATATCTATCAGGTGCCGCTGCAAAGCATTAAAAAAGACACGGCGGAACAGCCAATCGAAGTCGACCTTTTACCGCCCCATTTCCGTGTTCCCGAAAGTAAACATAATTGTAGATTTACGTGTCATCGGAATAGCAAACAGAATCAATGTTCGCTAAATACAGAATTTAAATGCGGAAAGTTGCGGAAATTGTTGTAATGTGACTGAGACGCTGTCATTGAGAGGGAAAGGGGAAACATACAACTTGACAAACACTCACCTCCATGGAGCCGTGCCAGCCAGGGGACCGCTTTCTATACACAGCCCTGCACGATGCATCCTTGTGGGGCCATTTCTGTGCTTGCCTCTTGGACACACAGCCACCTAAAACTATCAAACTAACTCCAAAATACAGAGTCGAACATTTCACAAATTACTTCTTCGTGTCAGGTGATATGTTTCTTTTGCAAATAGGATGACTACTTGTCGCCATAAAGCTGTGTGAAGAAAACAGTCCTACTACTGCAGGCAGTTGTGAAAGCGACCACCAATTTAAATACTTCATTGGTTCATGATAACTTGACAGCTTCTAAAACTATAGTTCAGGGGTGTCAAACTCATTTTAGCTTAGGACCTGCATGGAGGAAAAAATATAGTCCCACGAGGGTCGGGCGGGTAAAATCATGGCATAATAACTTAAAAATACAACTTCAGATTGTTTTCTTTGTTTTACTTCAGCCCAAAATAGAACAAGCATATTCTGAAAGTGTACATATCACAAATAATCTTCTTGACAAAACACTTCAAGTTAGTTGAAAATTCAGTGAAATAAATCTGTGCTTTTCCAAAAACACCACGAAGAACACAATGAATGTAAGATTAATCTCTGTGTATCTACAAAACAATTCAACTTTAAGTCACAGCCCATCTGGGATTGAATAAAAAACTTAATAAAGCAAAAATAAAAACTCATATGTATCAACTACCTCATTTGTCATTTCCACACATTAATCCTGTGCTAACGCAACATACCATACAACTGAGGTAGAAACTTTTCAAGAGGGTGGAGTTACTCCGTCTTGTAGGCATCACTGTGTGATTGATAGAAAAATAAAAGCTCTGCATTGTGTGAACAATTTCAACAAACCAAAAATAAAAACTTAAGAGACTAACAGTATTGTAGTAAATCCCACTGTTCACCTTCTTTAAATTTGCACAGAATACAATAATTTTCACAGAACTATATCAATGTGCAGTGTCTCGTGCAGTATTTTAAGTGGGGTTACCGTTTTTTAAAGTTTGTTTTACGTTGGGTCAAGGGGGAGGAGTCGCAGTCCCGTTTTACCGTGTACCTCTTGTTTGGTATACTTGCTCGCCCTGGTATAAACTATTTGCTTGCCTAACATAATTACTATTGCAACATCCAGTGGACACATTTAGAACAGCAGTTTTTTTTATTTAAAAATGCAGCTCAATTTTACACTTAGCAAAATTGTCTCGTGGGCCGCATGTTTAACATCCCTGCTATAGTTGGCCCACCGGTGTTGAAATAATAACTGATGCATCTTTCTTCTGCTTGGAAATATGTAAATTCAAATGTATTGGTACAATATTGTGCTTTTTTAAAATTTAATTTCCCCCACCCTCCAACTTGTCAAAACCTCCCCAAACCAGTACCAATTGTTTTTTTCTACATTTGTGCTGCAAAACTTTTTGGTCTAACTATTATAGTTTTTAAGTCAATGTTTTATGGTTTTACATTAATAACGTGTAATCAACATGTTATTAATCATACCTAGACCCCCAACTATGTCAACATTTTCCCAAACTTATCCCATTCCTTTGTGATTCACAACCTTATCTTTTTTAACCTGAATATACGGAGTGTGAACTGCTGCTTATGGAAGCGAGCACGATAAAAGAGTGAAACGTTGGAGCAGACGGGAGCAGAGAGAATGAGGTTGGCGTGACATGCAGGTATAAATGTGAAACTTGGAGCAAAGCTATGCAGACATAAATGGCGTGCCTACCCAAATCAACTGTAAACGTCCCCGGGCAGCTGGACCAAACCGGCAACTGTCTGGTCCCGACAGTTGTCTATAATATTGATGATGATGATGATACACGCAGCACGTCATGCATGTTATTACAACTACAGTACATAAGCTGTCGAGATAGCTGTGTACAAACAAAACATGAAATGTGGGCTAATACTTTACAGATACTGTAATATAATTGGTCATGTTTTTCAGTCAGTACAGATTGGTGTCCTATCGCATTGTGTTGTGCATTACAAACTTAAAAAGTCATTCAGCTGCTGGGGTAAAAGCTAGTTTATCTCTTGCCGCAGCTAACTTACCTTTTGCCAAAACTAGCTTACGGCTAATACCGGACGGAGCATGCCGTCGCAAGGAAATGTGTTACTATGCTAAAAAAAGAGTTCCTTCGTTTTCGCTCTTAACAATAACAATCACTTTGGGGACAGATTAGGGGAGATTTTGACATACCGTAATTTCCGGACTATAAGCCGCACCTGACTATAAGCCGCACCAGCTAAATTTAGGGGAAAATACAGATTGCTCCATATATAAGCTGCACCCGACTATAAGCCGCAGGGTTTTGATGTGTAATTACCGTAGTATATAGGGGTTCCTGCTACCACGGAGGGGATTGTCGGGACAGAGATGACTGTTTGGGAACGCAAAGCGTCCCATTTATTAACAATAAATCTTTCAATCATTCAATCAAACTTTCACATCTTTGACATGGCGAACAGCATTCGTGCAGAGTACAAATAATACAACGGTGCAAAGTAATACAAAGTGCTCACCTGTACGTTATCAAAATAACCAGCCTACCGGTATATGAAAAGTCAGTCTTTAATCATTGTGTCATCGTCTTCCTCCTGCGTACTAAAACCACCGAAATCCTCTTCGTCGGTGTCGGAGAAGAACAGGCCGTAAATAAGCCGCACCCTTGTATAAGCCGCAGGGACCAGAACGAGGGGAAAAAGTAGCGGCTTATAGTCCGGAAATTACGGTAGTTGCAGTCTAGTTATGGTTAATTACACGTTAACATAAAACGTTATTAACTTAAAAACTGATAGTTGGATCAAAATATTTTGCAGCACAAACAATTGGTACTGGTTAAGGAGGTTTTGACAAGGTGGAGGGCTGGTTATGAATATAGAAATGTTAATAAATTAAAAACTATAATAGTGGAACCAAAAATGTTTGCAGCACAAAGGTAGCACAAACAAATGGGACAAGTTTGGGGTGATTTGGACAAGGTGGGACGCTGGTAGACATCACTAATCGGAAAATGTATTTTAGAATAAATAAAAAACCATAACGGCACAAACAAAAATGTTTGCAGCACAAACGTAGCACAAACATTTGAGACAAGTTTGGGTAGATTTGGACAAGGCCCCCTGACTTCACACCGGTAAATCCATCCTTTAGCTGGCTGCTAGAGCTTCCTTGTGTGCTGAGAATAATGTTGCTCCCAGTGTCACTGACCATTGAGCCAGCACGAACGGTTTGGTCAGCACCACCTGCTACTGTCCTGTACTGACCAACCTCGGCATATTGTTCACTTTGTTGTTCTTGTCGCTTTTCTCCCTCGCCAATGGAAAGCCTGTCAGAAAGGGATGGCCTCACTTTTGCCGGACCGTTTGTGTTTGAGCCTCGCTGCTGATGAATAGAAACTGCTCTGTTTGAAAGCAACAAAGCCGCACATCAAAGTCGCAATATTGAGTTAGATTTTAAATTTTAATGAGCTTTCATCATGCAGTATTATGCTGTTTAACAATGTCAGAATGTGTTTGTAATGTCATATTGTTTTCTGAGATGTCAATAAAGGTTGTTGTCACTGGAATCCAATCCAGGAGTAATTCAGTTAAATCTTAGTGTTCCTCAGAAGGAAATTTTATTCAAAGGGTATGTTCTACATACCCTCCACATGTTGAGGAAGTGAAATCTGATACAAGTAATCTTTGTTGTTGCACAAGTCATCTATTGACTACTCTCTCAACATTCCTCAAAACTTGCTACTTGTTTTGGGTTTAATATGAAGCATTAACTGGTTTTGACATTTTGTGGTCTTAAAATTTTTAGTCCTCAGAAAAAGAGAAGCATTTGGAGAAAATATTTGTCTCTGTAACATGTTGACATACCAGCAGATTATGCTGTCTATGGAAGTACACTTGGAAATTTGAATAGTATGACCTTTAAGAATAGTTAGTCGCGGCAATTTATTGGTTGTTATACTGCGATCAAAACAATCATAACATAAGGTGATTTACAGCCACATGACATATCAGTCGTATAATTGTTCACGTTATGTACACAAACATTGCAAAATAGTGTGAATGGCAGTGCTGCTCTTCACCCTGCAGAGTTCAATGCCACCATCAATTATTGTATTGTATTAGTTTGCAGCTTCTCAAGACAAAGCTCCTCTGTTACAGCTCTGAGTTCAAGTTTGGGTTCACTTGTCATCTAATGTTCTCTTGTCTCGTCTCACTTTTGCTATGATCGAGGTAACGTTAACTGACATCAAGGCATCACTTTTTGTATCCCGAGTTGAACCCTTTTTGTTGTTTATTGTTAACCTTTGTGTTTTTGCTGCCCGATGTGCATGTTGGGTGTGTGCACATGCAGGTTGTTTCACTGTTATCTAGAAGGATGAAGGTAATTATAGTGCACTGCGTACAGAAAACCTAATTAACCTACTGAGTAAATAATGAATGTTCATTTACAAATTAATTGGACAATGCATTTAAATGACAGGGTTCTGTCCTTGTAAAATTGTAGTTCCCTATTCACCCACTAGAGAGCGCATGTCTGGTTGCACTATTACATAATGTGGTTCCACAAGATGAGCCTGTGCATGAGTAAGCTTCCATGAAAGAGAGGACTTCTGTAGGCACTCATTTGTCCTCCACTTTTCAGGAAATGTACACAGCTGCTTGAATATGTCAATTCTTTATAAACGCCACTTGTCGCTTTTACAAATGA
Organism: Entelurus aequoreus; assembly: GCF_033978785.1. Taxonomy (NCBI): domain Eukaryota; kingdom Metazoa; phylum Chordata; class Actinopteri; order Syngnathiformes; family Syngnathidae; genus Entelurus; species Entelurus aequoreus. The sequence continues at coordinate 31,185,688 of NC_084746.1, forward strand.
GCAATCTTTTCTCGTGCTGGCTCCCATTGAAGTGTAGTTAGTGTTTCGTGGTGTGCTGACTAACTACCAGAATTTTAACTACGGACAGTTCTTTCACTGCGGAGACCCTGAGAGTGAAAGGAAAGAGTGGGAGTAATGCAGCTGAGCCCACTGTCACTCCACCTTCTCCTACTCTCTTTCTCTCACTCACATCCTTCTTTCTTTTCTTCCCCCTGCCTGCTTCGTGCAGCTGCTAGGAAACAGAGACAGCACGAGAAAACGGGTTTTTCTTTGCTTTTAGCAGTTGTTCATGCACCTTACTAAACACACACAAACAATATCCCTCCACTGAGATGCCTTTTTCCACCACCTATGATTTCTATTCAAATCTGCCCCAAGTGCAATGCGGCCAAGCACTAGCCTGAGCACTGCCCATTCTGCTGTCCCAGTAATGATTCACATGCCTCAGAATCTTGTGATTAAACCCACTTTTCATTTTCGCACACAGCCATCTGTCTTCTCACATAAATATTTGCTGCTCAATGCCAAATGTTCTAGTTCCTGTTTCAGGTTCAGCCTTAGCGGCTGTGGAAAAACCACTAGATAAGTGTATGGAGTAAAACTTCACTTTCACTCTCTTGTTAGGGAGGCGGCGTAATAGGCTGGAGCCGATGGACACTATTTTTGTGAAGCAAGTCAAGGAAGGTGGCCCTGCACACGGAGCTGGCCTCTGTACAGGTTGGTCTTTTAATTTTGTTCAGTTTATTCATTTATATAGCACTTTTAAAAACAACCCCAGTTAGCCAAAGTGCTCTACAGACATAAGAAACAATTTTGGAAAAAAAAATACACACAGTGTCACTTATACATTGTAACATGGAAGGATGAATAAAATACAGTAGTAAAATAAACCTTAAAAGAAGTTCAAAATATATCACCCAAAAATAATTTTGTGGTGAACTGTCGTTCCCCACAAAATTATTTTTGGTAAGCTAAGGTTTCTGGAGTACATTTGCTTTTAATATCTTTTAGGTGATCGCATCGTAAAGGTGAATGGAGAGAGCATCATTGGGAAAGCTTACTGTGATGTTATAACAGTGATCCAAAACAGGTAGGTTGTAATAAAGCAACCATTATGGCTCATGTTGGCTATAGTCTTGTCATTTTCTTCCTTCCTGTTTCTTTGCAGTGGTGACTTTCTTGAACTTTGTGTGATGCCAAAGGATGAAGATATACTACAGCTGGTAAGTGTCTCTTTTTATATTGCTTTGTGTCACCATAACAACTGCCATTTGTTCTATTTTCGAACCACGAATGACCCTCCATGACATTTTGTCCCAGAGAGATGTTCTAGTTTTAGCGAGGAGACGGGAATCCTAAAATGCAGGCATCCCAATCCCATCAGAGCTCTATATCTAGGGCTTCTAATCAGGGCAGGATAGCTTTTGAAGTTGCACTAAATGCTGCAGTTTCTCAAATATACAGTGTAAATGTATTTAAGGAAGTACATGCATGGTCTTGATTGAAAATCGGAAATGTTTACGTGCGATAGACTCTTACATTCCTTGTCGGTTATCAGCACTAACTCCACTGTGTAACTTTGTGTGTAGGTCATAGAATACCAAAGCTTTGTAATGCGATTTCTGTGGTGACATTCCACAGTTGACTCATGGCTGGTGGAGGAGGGAGAAACTGTGTGTGTGTGTCCCATTCGTCCCAATTTCCCTTTGTCTTTTTGTAATAGTTTCCTCTAAGATTCAAACTTGACATTGCATGAGGATAATATCCAGTTCGTTTGCTATGAACATTTTGTGCATAGTGCAGACAGGGTGCCACAATGTGCACTCTGCACATTAAAAGCAAAGTGAAACTGCACTCAACTCTAAGTGCTATGTGCGGATGTAAAAGAATCGTTTCCCGAGCATATCTGACAGCCTGTTTATGTAATGAAAGCCAATAGCTCTTAACTTGAAATCTCCCCTGTGTACTCTCTGTTGCAGCGTCATATCTTTATTGGCGATTCAATCATGTATGGTGTCCAGAATATGCTACACTAACTAATTGTCAATCATGTTCATTATACTCACTTAGCCTTGTTCTTAGATATGTCATCATTTGAAACATTTAAATATTACTCCACTCTCTTCTGTTTTTGTCATTATCATGCCTCTGATGTCATTCTACTGTCCTCACTATTACACATCAGGTGGCCTGCAGCCACATGAAAATTATGTGGCGGGAATCAGTGAAGGTAGAAAGACTAAGGTATAGTCATTAAACAAGAACATTTGCACAGATGCTAGCAGGATGACATTTCACTGTAGGAGGCGGCACACACAAACTGCTTGGAGACAAGCAGCAGTTGCTTAGCAAAGAGACTGGGAGAGGCTACATTATGTGTGCAGAAAACCGAGGGAGTTGTAGCCCATGGAAGAAGAGGAAATGCCAAGAGAGGGGGAAACAAAATGCCAGAATGGATGATAAGCGGAGATGAGAGGATGAAATCAGCTGACTGCCCTGCGTTTAGAACAGGTTGATGCTCGAGGAAAAGCAGAAAGGAGGAAAGACTGGAAGGGGGGGCTCTACCATCAGAGTGGAATGTATAATCAGCAGCTGCCGCTTCTGTCATGTGAGCAGTAGAAGAGGGAGGAGGAGGGAGACTGGAGGCACCTCATTCAGTTAGCGTAATATTGTGGCTGAGGATAGATACAACCATGGAGGCTTAGCGGCAACATGAGAGGCAAGCTTCTGCTCCTGCCGCCTCGCCCAGGACAGTCTGTCACAGGCAGGTCGTAACGTGGCAACACTCCGCTTCATGTACGCTGTTTCTTCCCGCTGTATTGCTGCGACTCGGGAATCATTTTAGCTTGACAAGTTCAGGCGTTGCCCAAGCTGTTTGATGTTCTGTACTCTTTTAATGTGATCATTTCTTGACAGCATGTTTATTTCCCTCTGCTGGTCTCCTTTTTTCTTCCACCCCCTCTGTCTTCATGTCTTAACGCTCTCATTTTCACACGCTCAAACGGCAGCCTTTTTGTCCGGATACAACTAATCTGGTAAGCAAACTGCTGACTAGTTAGCTATTTGACGTAAACATGTTGTACATACTGTGTCATTTTGCATATGGCATGCATGCCAGCGTTACAAGCAGCGCTCTTCAACCGTATATTATTGCTGTCGGCCAGCTGTTTGCTGGCGATTCAGGTTTACCACAGAAATGGCCGCTTGACTGTGCCTACATTACCTGTTAGAGTGAGAACTCAAGCTGGCATCTTAGTGGAACCTCGCCCAGTCTTTATTCTCCTTGTCAGATATCATTATTGTGATAAAGGCCAGTGACTCCTGAACTCTCTTGCATTCTCATGCATACTTGTGAAGGGGAGGGACAGAGCCCAAACACTGCTGTGGCCCACACAGCATTATGTAAGTTTTTGATGGCAGCTTGATCAAAGTCCTCATATCAATACACATCCGTTTGTTTGTTTCTTAGACATACTATTAAGAGTATACCATAAAGAGGTTATTCTTGGTTTAAGTGGGGAATAATGTGTAGCTGTAGTTGTTTAATAATTAAATATTTTATTAACTGACTGATAACAATTGATTTTTTCCATAGTTTTATAGGCCTTGGGGCATAATCGGACAGGCTAAATATAGCTCTCACAATGAGGGAGGGCACCTCCTGTCTGACTGAGGCATCTGTCAGTCTGGCATGGGTAAATAGACACACAGGTTTTGTCTATTTATATCCACATATTTGCTCATCAGTGTTTCCCATACATTTATTTACTTGTGACGGCCCGCCACAGGTATACTTAAGGCTGCCACAAGTAAAAAATTAAATATAAAAATTGAGGCGGGAAAAAAATACTTTTAATATTTTGCAATATATCTATATTGCAGGTGATATATCTGCTGCCATCTCCTGGCAATCATGTTTTCGCAATGAGCTCATCCATTGTATGTTAGCAATAAGCAAGCAGCAATTCAGAGTTGTATTGCTTTTCCCCCTGTTAATGCTAAACTGTATTGTTAATTTGACATGATTCCTACATGTATGTGCACTTCATGTACGGTAACTTTATTCAACTAGCAATACGCAACCTCAAAATGAGAGTTTTTCATTTCTAATTTAGGGGCTGTTTACCTATCTGCCAAATACACTCTAAATTCAAGGAGGGCTGAATAATCTATGTAATCAAACACGGGGTGTACAAAGGGTATTCTGTTTTAAGTTTTGGTAATAAAATTAGCAAACAATTAAAACATTTTGCAAAACGATATATTGTATTATGGAAATATGTTGATACTTATAGCACAGATTTGTCTTTAGATATATGAATACCAATTGTTTTAGCCTTTTTTTAAAAAATGCATCAAAGTCAATTATGCTAATTATTCAATGTCATATTGACACAGCCCTTGGCCATGCCCTCACCATCACAAAGTGATTGCCAATCTGTGAGAAACACTGCTCATTGTGAAAAGATGTAGGAGTTATGCAGTAAAAATGATGAGCTGTAAAACTCGACTGGAATTAAATCCTAAAATATTACAAACTCAAAATAAGAAGCAGATGAAGACTACTGACACTCCTGTACTGCCAACGCCTCCACTAACTCTCACTGTAACATGTCCTACCCACACACATACACACACTTGAAGTAACCGTTAGAATGTTACCCTGGACTTCTGTAAGCATTTACTGGTTCGCTGTTGATTTGTTATAGACACTTTAAACACTTGTCTATTTTAACACAAGTTTATTGCTCTGTCCCTAGGCCTATTCCCAGGATGCCTACCTCCGTGGCCACAGCAGCTACAGTGGAAATGCCTCTCACATTCCTGAGCCTCCCCCTGTATGCTACCCCAGAGTAGACTGTAAGCCTATGGACATGGCCAGGGCGACAGACTCGGTGGGCATCAGGCGGTCAACGGCACCTTCTGATCATGGGTACCGCAAGGAGATCACTGTGCCCCCTTCTCTTCCTCCTCAGTCATATCCAAAAAGTCAGATGGCAGTGTGCATGCGCAACGACAGCGTGAGAACCGTGGTGGTTCCACCAGACCATATGGGACGTATGGGTCCGGCACATAGAATAGATTACATGGACCCTGCCTCTGTCAGAGGGAGGCCTGCATCATTAGCCCAGTATCCTCACCATCGAAAGTCTGATGTCTATCCCAGTGGTGCAGGACTAGCTCCATATAGAGGACCAACACCTCACTACCCTGGCAACCATCAAAATATTGATTGGCGCACTTATCAAACTTACAGGGAATACATTGACAACAAAGGTATCCATTCTCATGGTAGTCGCACTATCCAGGAAAGGCTAGATAGCCTGCGATCTTCCAACCAAAATAGTTTTGAAACTCATCACATTCCCCAGGCTGACTGGGGAGCTAAGGGAATACGCAGGAGGAGTACTTCCCACGAACGCTCTTACCATGGACCTTCACCCCATTTCCAAAATGCCCCACGCAGTGCCTCCCAGGACCGCATGATCAGTTCCGAAAGGATTAGCCACGCCAGAAACTGGACGCCTAGGAGCGTGTCTCAAGATGGCTTTACGCACAAACTTCGGTCACACTCCATAGATTATGTTGACCCAACAGAGCTTGCTCAGCCCTCTGAGAGTAGAGGAGGATATCGAAGGGCAGCTCCTGGTACGAGACCCAGCAGACAGTCTATGCCCAGACATGCCATGCTGTCCAGGCCTTCTGTTGGATACAACAGTGGCTCAAGGGGGCCACACAATCCTTCCATGCACACTAAAGGACCAGATTCTATCCAGATGCACTCCTCGCCCGTACTTTCTGACAGACAGAAACATTTTGTAATGAGAGCAAATGGTGACCAAAGAGCTCTAGTCAAATCTAACCATGTTGGCCACACTCACCAAGGCCAGAACAGAGTGCGAGCTGAAAGCATACAACCGGTCGAAGTTGACAGGGACGTTGCCTTTGTAGCGAAAAGGTCCTCTTCATGCTCTACTCCAAAACCGATGCCTCAGAAGTCTGGCATCCTCAAAGCAACCCATCAAGAATCTCAAAGCCAGGTAAATGGACGGAGCCTCTCCGAGTCTGGGGTAGTTATGAGACCCAAGCCTCCCTCTGGAAAGAACCCTAGCCCTCTGCGCCACCCTTCCTACATCTTAGCTGTAAATGACGACGATGGAGATGATTCCACTGCTGATGTGGTAGCATGCTGGCTTCCAAACGACGCACGTCGAGAGATGCACATACGTCGCCTCGGGGAACGTCACACCTCCTGCTCCAGCAACCTGGATGAGTCGTTGGACTCTATACCATTCATTGGTAAGTGGAAATTAAATGAGTTTCAAGTTCTTAGTTGTCATAGCAACAACTGTAGTATGAGGAAAAGCAGCAATCTTTGTAATAGGACTCCTAAAGATGAATGTTTCCGGTGCCTAGTGGTTAGAGTGTCCGCCCTGAGATCGGTAGGTTGGAGTTCAAATCCCAGCCGAGTCATACCAAAGACTATAAAAATGGGACCCATAACCTCCCTGCTTGGCACTCAGCATCAAAGGGTTGGAGTTGGGGGTTAAATCACCAAAATGATTCCCGGGCGCGGTGCCGCTGCTGCCCACTGCTCCCCAAGGAGATGGGTCAAATGCAGAGGACAAATTTCACCACATCTAGTGTGTGTGTGACAATCATTGGTACTTTAATCTTAATCTTAATAGTTTGTGTACTACCAAACCACATAGTTGCATAATGCTTATCTTATTTCAGCGTGTTCTGGTTTGTGTACATCGCATCCTGCCAAGACGCTTGCAAATAAAGTTGTTATCCTAGATTGTTGACATAAATCAAGGTTGGTGGCGGTTAGAGAGTGTTAGTAGTTAGGCGAGACTGAAAAATTCAATATTCATTGGAATTAATCACTATGAGTTTTAGCTGTGTTTTATTGTGTGTATGCTGTAGTTGCATGTTTGTCTCAATCTAGATGTATTTTTGTGATACCATAGACTAGAGGTCGTTTTCACTGAGGGGTGGAACATTTTCATATTTTTTCATCTGTAAAAAAAATTTGGAAAAACAATCTAGTATGCTAAGTTAAAAAAGCTGTATGTCTGTTTGGCCAACTTTGAATCATTATGAATTTTTGCTGGGTTTTAAAAAAATGTTGTTTTAAGAAAGTGCCGTGGGTCAATAAAAAGGAGCTGTCAGCCACAAATGGCTCCCGGGCCGCACGTTGGACAAGTGACTCGCCTGCACTCGAGAGACCATAGTCCATGTATTGTTGCTTTGTCGTGTTGGCATGACAGGCCAGGTGCACCGAAACAAGCTGTGACAGTGATAATGCACCAAGACTACCATTCTGGGACTGGTGCCATGGCTCAGGAGAACAGTGTCTTGATTGAGCGGACCACAGCGCTACCATCAATGGCCTGTTTGAAGGGCCAGCAGTCACGTTGATCAGCCCACATCTTTTTGTGTAGCTAAGACACACACATTCAACATGTTTTTAATGATGAGAATTACATATTTTCCACAGTATTTATGTTATTCCCATCAATTCTCATTTGATGTATTTGAAATGTTTTGTTTGGCCTGTTTTGAAGTTTTGTACAGGCTAGAACTGGGACAGCGGCTTTAAATTTAGCTCCAAATGCCCCTGCAGAGAGAAGCTTTATGATAATCTGAGCTGTTTCAGAAAGTGGACTTTGGCGAGTAAATAATTTGTCTTCATGCATTGGCATTAATTCATTGTACTGACACACACGACCTACTACTACATACTCAGTAATCACATGGTTACATTTGCACAATTAAACATGTCCAAAAAGGAGTGGTAGAAGGAAGTAGATCTTACTTAATCCTACTCCTTCTACATGTCTATTGCTTGTATTCCGTCACGTGACTTCTTCCTGGAAGTGAAAACCAGTAATGGTCAACCAAGCCAAGATGGCTGTTGTACAGCAAGCAGCGTGCAAACTATTTGAGTACAAAAGAGGCTTAAATCTTCCTGCAAAAAGCAGATACGAGCAAAAAATCTAACTATGCAATGGAATAGATCCCTATACTTTATTAAAAAAAGATTTGTCGAGTGATATCAAGGGTTATACGTCGGTCGCGTTCCCAGACTTATCGAACTATTGTGGTACAGACGCCATACTACATGACAAAACAGATGAAAACTTGGGAAAATGTGGAGGTCTACAACTTCTTTGTGTGTGGCTGGGTCAAGGAATTTGCTATCAAGACTCTCCCAGAAAAATATGCAGCGTTTTTGCTTGGGTAATGTTGCATTTTATGATTTAACTTTGCATCTACTGCCATACGAGTAACGTGCATTTCTCCATCTTAATCAAAATATAACTATAGATGTCAACATTGTGTATGTGCTGAAAGATTTAATTATGATTGATGCCTTTGGGAAAAAACTGAACTCTTTTAAGTTTTGCTCACGTTTGCTTTCTTTTATGTAGACTCGCCGAGTTGGTGCTTTTCGAAACACTAGTAGCAAACCTATGTTTAAGAAATACAAATAATATCAACATAATATTTAAATTGGAAATAAGAAACATTAAAAGTATATCAAACAAACCCTTACTGATTATTACCTCTCGAGGAACTCTGAAGAAACTTTTATCCTTTTCGCGATTTGAACGATTCGTACAGGTGAAAACAACACAAGCATAGGGCATTTTTTCGAAATGGCGCCTAGTAACCATTGAGAACAGAGCTAGCTTGACCACCACGCATATTTAATGGGGGGACTTGAGCCAGACGGTCCGTAAAATCCGTGCAATTGCTGATAATTCATTTACCCGTAATCCATTGAGTCAAAATATGCATTTGTTAAATTTTTCGATTAATTTTATAGGGACGGCGTGGCGAAGTTGGTAGAGTGGCTGTGCCAGCAATCGGAGTGTTGCTGGTTACTGGGGTTCAATTCCCGCCTTCTACCTTCCTAGTCCCGTCCGTTGTGTCCTTGGGCAAGACACTTCACCCTTTGCCTCTGATGGCTGCTGGTTAGCGCCTTGCATGGCAGCTCCCGCCATCAGTGTGTGAATGTGTGTGTGAATGGGTAAATGTGGAAATACTGTCAAAGCGCTTTGAGTACCTTGAAGGTAGAGAAGCGCTATACAAGTATAACCCATTTATCATTATTTATAAGAAGACAAAGGTCATTGTCATTTGTCCACTTGTGTTGTCTTTTCATGTCTTGAAATCTTGTAAAGCTTTTATGCTGTCATTATTAAAACCAATTATTTTTACAGCATTGTTTAATGTAGTTCAAGATTACATGCAGACATCACATGCGGTCAGTTGTTTCTAGTTTGCGACCTTGCTGCTGAACGTTTCTTTAATCAAAAAGCAACCTTTTGATTTATGTTTAATTTGAGTATACTTTTTGTCATCACAGATGAGCCAGTCAGCCCCAGTGTTGACCGGGATGCTGTTCTGATTCCACCCTCTGCCGTGATATCTGTTCCACCATCCATTGCTACAGGCCCTTCCAGTCCTGGCTCACCCTGTCCTCCCATTCGCCGACAGCTGTCGCACGACCAAGGTAAAAAAAAGCTTTGGTGGTCGTTGGGATATCGTAATGTCAGTAAATCCTTGACAAGGCATAATGCCCTTAGCCTAGAATCATGTTTTTTATTGTCGACTATGGCAATTCCTCACATTGTCACTGATCTTAACATGCTCTTCTCTAGAGTCCCTGAGAAGTGCTTTGCTGGAGTCTGAAACAGCGAGCCAAACCGAACGGTCTAAGTCCTATGATGAAGGACTGGACAATTACCAGGAAGAGGGAAGAGGGTCAGTACAAAGCATTATTGCCCTTTTGTATTTTGTTGTGATGCACTAACAGTGTTGCAAAAACAGCCATTCTTATTACAATTCTGAAGCGAGTTTTATAAAGACGTTTTCAGGCCATCTCAAGGCCTACTTGCTATTTATACATAATATGTCAGCAGCCAAAATGAGCTTTCGTAACCTCTAACATGTTTTGAAAAGGTTTTATTACAATCTATATACCAAATAATATACTTTAAGAGTCAGTTTGAATTGATAATCGATTTTGAATCATATCATCACACCAGGAATCTGAGTCAAATTGAATCACAAGTTTTTTTAAGATTCACATCCCTATTATGCACCATTGTGGCCATCCACTCCTTCTCTTTAATCCTTCAAATGCTCTTTCTGTGGTCCTATTTCAGACGGTCATCTAGTAGTCATTTGCCCAGTCTCAGGGGCCTGAAGAAGGTGAGTTGTGGGTAATAATAATCAGAATCAACAAAGTCACTGATTTGATGCGCTCACATGTCTTTGTGACAGGCGCTGGATGGACATAAATCTTCGGGTGACTCTGGATCTCGAAGGGATTCCTCCTCTGATATCTTTGCTGATTCTTCCAAAGAAGGGTTGCTTAGCTTGAGGCAACTTTGTACGGATAAAAATAAGGTATGTTAGTGGTTACAGTAAAACTGTTATTTTTAATGGGTAGTTATTATAACTGCAAGGTTCTGTAAAAAAAATCGTAATTACATTTTATCACTAGGGTTGACAAGCGAGCGATTTGGCTGTGTCGATGGCAGCCAATATAATTTTTAAAAATCAGCTATGTATTTTTGCGTTATTCAAGTGTAGAAACATGAGCCATGTATCGCGTGAGAATAGCAATCGGTTGAGAGTTTATCTTTAAAACAACGCGAGAGACAGTAATGTCCGCAAAATGATTGATGCGCATGCTCCGTTAAGAGCAGTGCGATCCAATTATGCGTTTATACTCGCAAGCTTGCGGCTCACGTCCCTCCACAGTGTAAAGTCAGCAATCCTTACCTCCATGGCAGCAAAGACGCAATGTTTATTACAAATATCACTGAAGGATGAGAACAGATAAACACGCTACACCAGGGGCGTCCAAACTTTTTCCACTGAGGGCCGCACACTGAAAAATCAAAGCTAGCGGGGGCCATTTGGATATTTTTTTATTTTAAAAACCAATATAATATATGTATAAAAAATTTCCATTTAGGCCTCCACTCAGACTTGATCCCAGGGACCTCAAAGGGTTTGGGTAAAATTTTTTTTTAAAATGTGTCATTATTCAGTATTATTATTTTTATTATTATTCAAGTTTTAAATCCCTAGATCAACATTAGGTCTATATGTCAATATAACGTTTTTAAAAATTTAAGTCGTATGCTCTTTTTGTCAAAGAAAACCCTGTTTTTTTATGGAAAAAACACAAAATATGCAATATTTTCACCCAATAAAATTTTTAAGTGGAATATTTCAGATTATATAATAATTGGAGCCTTAAAAAGGTCAATAACTCATAACACCATTGATTTTAATTCATTATTATTTTTTGAGCGATGACACTTAAAAACAAATCACACAAAAATTATTGGGGAACCAAAAGGTTCCTACTCATTAAAGTGTTAAAAAATAAATTATACATTTTTTTTACTGTTTACTTTTAACACAATAATCTCGAGATCAACTTCAGATCTATCCGTCAATTATACGTTGTATTGTTGTTTATGTTTTTTGTTTGTTCGTTTTAGGCCCTTCTTTAAAAAACAAAACAGCTAAATGTTTTATATGGCAAACACAAAATATGCAACATTTACCCAAAAAAATATCTCAAAGTGCAATATTTAATGTGACGTAATTGGAGCCTTGGATAGGTCAATAATTCATAATAACATTTATTTTGATTCATTATTATTTTTTAAAGAAAGAAACAGCCTGCATAGCAACTTTGTGTTATTAGAGTAAACATTGCAACATTTTCTTGTTGCATTTCACCTGTTTGGTATTTCATACCACTTTTTATGTTTTTAATTTTTTTAATCATATTTTAAAATGGGCTGTTGGGCCGTTAAAAAATGACCTGCGGGCCGCAAATGGCCCCCGGGCCGCACTTTGGACATCCCTGCGCTACACTATACAACAAGCCTTGCTAACCGGCGTTAACAGTTAAAATAGAGCTCACAGCGGTGGGCGGATCGATACAAATGTCGATAGTAACGATACCAAGTATTATATGGACAATACTACAGTGATTAGATCAATATCGTTATCCCTTAATCTTCCTTTTTGTTTTCAGGCTCAGGAGATAAGTCCCTGGACACATCTTAAAGGGCGAAAACCAAATTGTTTAAATCAGAGCCAATTTTAGGAAATAATTTAAATATTAAATTGATATTGTTACACCTCCATCCTGTGTTTTTTTCTGATTATAATTGTGATCAAAAATGTTATAATTTAATGATTTTGAACATTTTAAGTACAGTATCAGTATTCATATGGCCTATTGGATCCATACCCAAATATGGAGTATTCCCCAAAACTAATGTAAGCTATCCAAACAACATGTCAACAGAAGTGGAAATAGAACCATGTTATAACTGAAAATAACTAGCTACTAACAGTAAATTAACAAGTAGATTATAATATTATATTTTTGATAAAATAATACAGCACGAAATGACACAATATTACTGTATCGGATCTTATCAAATTGTTCTGTTTTGAAAATATATCATTCTTGAATCGTAATCATGTACTGTATCTAGACGTGCATTGAATCCATCCATTCATCCATTTTCTACCGCTTTTACCTCTGTGGGTTGCGGGGGGGTACACGTCGACACCTCATCGCAGGACCAACGCAGATAGAATTGTCCATTACAAAAAGATGTCCAACCCTAATATAGACCCTCAGGGTCATGTTCTTACAAATAACTTTAAATTATAATAATTATTGTTACTCTGCTCGTTGTCTTTTTTTGCTTTAAAGAAGCTTCCAATGGTCTCTCTAAAGTTCTTTATGTGAGGTCCCAGAACGACAGTGGGATTTTTATTAGAAAGAATTTGAAAGACAAAATAATCTATTAGTCAAAAACATGTCATGCTTGCTTCATGCACAATAAATGTATTCATGCGATTGCTTCTCCGGCGAGCTGATGAACGAAAGCCAGTGCACATAGTTGGCCAGTGCAGTTAAGCCAACTCAACTGAGGTGGGTGAGGCGCGCTGGAGGACAGGGAGAGTGAGGAGGAAGTAGGCCTATTGGTCGTCATGCTAACGACAGTGCAGCGTGAGTCCTTGTATAAAATTGGAGCATTTGTTTGTGATACAGCTCAAAATTGTCTATTTTTAAATGAGATTGTGTGAATGAAGATCACAATTGTTTTTTGTTATTGTGCAGGCCTAGTAGTTAACAAACCTGGATGTGTCCTGCTCTGTAGCGTGTCGGAGGAACGAAATGGAAGCAGATGTACGCCGTGCTACAAGGTCACACGCTGACCCTCTTCAAAGACAGGAAGGATGCGCTGTCTCATGTCACCACGCAGCCTGATGAAGAGCCGCTACGAATTTGTGTCAAGGCCTGCCTGATTGACATCTCCTATAGCGACACGCGGCGCAAGAATGTGCTGCGTCTGAACACTTCAGATTGCGGATACTTGTTCCAGGCCGAAGGGAGGGAAGACATGTTAACCTGGATTAGAGTCATTCAGGAAAACAGTAATCCAGATGAAGAGGTAAGTGTGGACTGCAGACCGCTGTTCTTCAAGAAGACATCAACAAAAGCATATGTCTGCTCTCTTTTCAGAATGCTGCCGTCACAAGTCAGGATTTGATCAGTCGAAAGATCAAAGAATACAACATGATGAGGTCAGCAGGCATACTGTATATAAATTCTCCTTGTTAATTAGACTTGGACTTCCTTTTATTGTCATTCAAATTTGAACTTTACAGTACAGATAAAAACGAAATGTTGTTGCATTAGCTTGTTGTAGTGCAGGATAAACGAGTAATAAGGTGCAGATATAAATAAATAGATAACTGTACAGATAAATATATTGCACTTTTGCATATGCATCCACGTTTATGGGTGTATGTTATATTGTGTTATTGTGTTAATCCACCAAACTCAACGATTCTCATATGTTGCCTTTACCCCCCCACATCAGTGCACCCAGCAGCAGGTCTGAGCCATCCCCCAAAACCTCCCGCCAGTCCCTTAGCATCAAACAAGCCTTTTTAGGAGGGAAGACGGAGAGCAAAAGCCACAGCCCTCATTCGCCGAAATCAGAAGAGCGCAGGGCGCTACGAGGTAAACTTGTATCCACATCCCATGACGAAGAGGACATGGTACCTAACTTAACATGTGTGCATCAGATGAGGCCAGTCCACCGAGGGACAGAGGTGCGTGGAAAATTGGCATTCCGGGGATCATGAGGAAGCCGTTTGAAAAGAAAACACCGGCCGGCGTTACCTTTGGGGTGCGGTTGGATGACTGTCCTCCCGCACAGTGCAACAGGGTTAGTGTGTTTCTTCAGGGTCTCCACGCGTCCTGGAAAACAATTGGCCAATTTCCTAGTCATTAAAATATGGAAATTAGGTTAAAATGTCAGTTGTCACGAAAACGGTTAGGTTATCCTGGGAAATGATTTATGCCAGTGAGTGAACGGAAACGGGTTTAACATTCTGCTTGCATTTCTGATGTCACCTTATCTTCGGGGAAACATTAAGGCACAGTGCTTCTCGCACAGGCCCACGTGACACTACCAGCCATTTAATTGTGCATTTTCGCTTAAAGCAGTTCTGCAACCCAGGGCTTCCAATTGACTTTGTCACAAGAGTTTCAGACTTAGGGCCTGATTTACTTAAAGGGTAACTGCGCTTTTTTAAAATTTTGCCTATCATTCACAATCATTAAGAAAGACATGACGACAGATGGATTTTTTTTTAAGGCATTCTAACTTGTAAATAAACGTAAATAAAATTCCGCTTACAGCGGAGCCATTGGGAGGCTCTCTATTTCGCCCATAAAATCCAATAAATAACCATTCAAAAACTGCCAACAATACTCCATTTACTTTTCGTGATTTAAACATTAACCAAGTATTAGTGATATTCTTATTATATGCACTAACGAAGACAAAATATTTATAGTAGAGCTGTGATCGCAAGCCTTTGTACTACCTGGAAGTCTATTGTAGATCATAAATAATGCATCTCACCTGGACAAAAGAAGACTGAGGACGTAGTCCGACAAGTTGGTACACTTTGACAGCCATTTAGGACTTGGAAATGGTGAGAACAACATTAAAAGACGCTTGGTGCCGTCTTTTCAGCAACATCCTTTTATAATTACATAGCTGTTGGATGACTTAATTTAATTGATGTGTTTTGGTGTCCTTTAATATGTTTTTAATGACATTCGTTTTTTCACATACAATAGGCCTATATTTTATTAACATATATCCTCTATTAAAAAAACTTCTTGAAGTATCAATTTTTTGCGTATTGAGCACATTAGTACACCTTCAGCAGTTAAAAAAAAGGGTCAATGTGGATGCACCGCATGACTGCTGCTAAAATGCCCATAAAACGTGCTACTTGTGTGCCGCTTGTTTAAAAAGAGAGCAATCCGTCACAGGTAGGGGAAGCATGATAATACGAATGTGCAGTAAATGAGTGTTTCTGTAGTGATGCCCCATATTGTACACGCTAAAAGCTCATTTAAATCAGGCGGTCTGCACCATTTTTGAATTGTACATGCAGTCTTACCAGATCACACATAACACGCCTACTAATAGTACATGCTACTTTATAGAATGCACATGCCATTTGGCACGTGGTGTTTGGATCTTAGTAAATCAGGCCCTTAGTGTCTGGAGACAAAACTGGTGACTATAAGTTGAAAAGTGTATGAGGTTTTTCTCTTCTGGGATGACAGTTAAATAATTTACCAATTGCCAATAGCGCAGTCTAAAACTTGACATTTGTCCATATTAACAAGTATCCAAATAATTTTAATTCCATATTACTTCCATATATCTTATTCAAGGCAGAAGCTTATTACAAAGCATCCAGTAACAAACAAGTCTGCATCATTCAACTCCGTCATGAAAATCATACGCTTAACATCATTATTGTGACCACTAGATGTCACCAAAAACAATTTAATTAAGACAGCATAAGTCCATTCCAGTCAAAAAATAGGTTAGTGTTTACCGTACCTACCATTGTTATCTCTTTGAGTAATTTCACTTAATCAAGCCTTTTCTAACATTCCACACTACAAAACAATACAACTATGTGCCACGATTTGTGCTGATATCGTATTATGCAGTGCATGAGTCTGGGATATAGTTTTAATTTCTCCTAGATACATTCTAGCCATAGACTGCACATCAAATGTTTGTGATAAGCATAGAAACTATTTGGGCAAATGCATGTTACAACTGTACAAAAAGAACTGTAACAAATAATGATGTGAACAGGGTAGTGTATTAGTGTATAATGCAATATCTTGTCTCTGTAGCGGTTGGAAAAGTCCTGGAAAATAATTTCAGAGAAAGAGTGGCAATCCTGGCTCTCATCTTTTTGGATTTTTAGCTCGACTTAGTAATGTTAATGTCCTGTTGTGTCCATCATAGTTTGTTCCTCTGATCGTGGAGGTGTGTTGTAAAGTGGTAGAGGACCGAGGTCTGGAGTACAAGGGGATCTACAGAGTTCCTGGGAACAGCGCAGCCATCTCCAACATGCAGGAGGAACTTAACACTAAAGGCATGGCTGACATTGACGTTCAAGAAGATGTGAGTAACCGCAACATGACTCCTATGAGTACTTCGAGTGTGACTTCCGCCTAACACATTTCACTTCTTCACAGAAATGGCGGGATCTCAATGTCATCAGTAGTTTACTCAAGTCTTTTTTCAGAAAACTTCCAGACCCCCTGTTTACAAATGGTGGGACTTTTTAAGTACCGTGACAGACACTTGAAAAACTTTGTTTGGAAATCTTCTGTTTAAAACTGCATGAGTTCTAAGACTTTTTGTGGCCTCTCTTTCACAGAGAAGTATGCAGACTTTATTGAAGCCAACAGAACAGAGGACTCTGTGGAGAGACTAAAGGAGCTAAAGAGACTGGTAAGAAACACCACTTTTGTCAAATGAAGAGCACTTGGAAACTCTCCTCTTTCTCACAGATACATGAATTGCCCGATCACCACTATGAAACTCTAAAATTCCTTTGTGAGCACCTCACGAAAGTTTCTGAGAACTGTGAGAAAAACAAGGTGTGACACAAAGCGTTAATGCTGCCACACGTCATCTTCCTACCCACTTCTCATTTGTTTCAACTTTATCTCTTTTAGATGGAACCCCGAAACCTGGCCATCGTGTTTGGCCCGACGCTGGTCCGAACCTCCGAGGACAACATGACAAACATGGTCAATCACATGCCTGACCAGTGCAAGATAGTGGAGAACCTAATCCAACAATATAACTGGTTCTTCACGGACGATGGCGATGAAGATCCTGTAGTAAGTGGACTCTTCGTACTCCTTCATACTTGTACAAATGTGTGGCCTCATACAATTTCTGTCCTCCCTACTGCAGACCACAGCTGAGCAGGAGAGCACGGTGCAGTCGCAACCTCTGCCCAACATCGACCACCTGCTCTCCAACATCGGACGGACTGCAGCGTCTCCGGGTGAAGTCTCAGGTAAGTCACCTGGACGTCAGCGTCTTGTACTCACATCACCACAGCAAAGTTCATTGGTATGCTATGATTAAAGCACGTATCTTAAGTATAAACAATACTAACTTCATGCTTATTGATAACAACAGTGGTACCTCGGTTTTCGTGTGATACGATTGTCAACGAAAATTTTTGCAGATCTTTTTGTACCATCTTGGTTATCGAACGGCCAGACAGTGCGCATTTGCCTGCGGAATCTGGTGCCCGAACAAAGAGTCCCCACGCATTGGTGTCTCAGTCATTTAAAAATGTTTTTAAATGAATACGGCTGCAAAATAATTCAGAATGGTGAGGTGAGAATCACGATTGAATTTAAGAAAGAACCTGTAGCAATGTACGAAGGTGATGTCCGCATGCTCTCCTCTCCCATTACCACTCATCGCCTAGTCTAATAAAGATACAAGTGATGGTAAATGTTCATTTATCATTTATATTTATTTTACATTGTTTTCTGAATATAATTTTTCACTACAAAATGTTTTTTGTGTCTATATTTTTGAGGTTCTTGAATTGATTCATTTGATTTACTGTAATTTCCGGAATATAGAGCACACTTAAAATAAGATGCATCTACTAGATTTTTGGACAAATGCTTATTTGTACATCTATTGGCAACACACGTCTATTAGCCGCAGGTATACACATCAAAAATGTACACACGTGCTTGTGTTCATTTACAAAGTTTAACAAAAAAAGTGCCTGTCATACAGTAGCCTACCTGAGAGTCGTTTTTGCTTTCACTTTCGTCTCCAGGCAGGTCGTCTCTGGGCTTGCGCTGTCTTTTTTGAATGCGTGGCTTTCTGGCCTTTTAGAGCACGTTCAGTTCCGTTCCGTAGGCGGCTGTTTCCTTTTTCCATGACCAGGTCGATCGTCTTCGGCTTTAGGGTTGGATGTCCAATTCAGATTTTTTTGTAAAACCAATCTCTTTAGTGGCCAAATTGCCAAAAGAAATGCAATTTCTAATATTAATGCAATCTGACTCGCATGCGGACATGATGTTATGATGTCACAGGCACTGAAGTGTTTACGGTAGGTCTGGGCGATATGGCCAAAATATACAATCTCAGATTTTTTCACAAAAAATTTGATTTACGATTTTCAGATTTTTTCCCCTTATTTTTAAAAGAAACCATTGAATACAAATGACAGAGGTAATTCTGTTGTCCCTCTCGGGACAACAATTCTAACTTTTATTTGATCAACACTAGTAGTTTGAAATGACACTGTATACACTGCATCTTACTCTTTGAATAATGTTGTTTTCAGCACGGTGGCAGAGGGGTTAGTGCATCTGCCTCACAATACGAAGGTCCTGAGTAGTCCTGAGTTCAATCCCGGGCTCAGGATCTTTCTGTGTGGAGTTTGCATGTTCTCCCCGTGACTGCGTGGGTTCCCTCCGGGTACTCCGGCTTCCTCCCACCTCCAAAGACATGCACCTGGGGATAGGTTGATTGGCAACACTAAATTGGCCCTAGTGTGTGAATGTGAGTGTGAATGTTGTCTGTATCTGTGTTGGCCCTGCGATGAGGTGGCGACTTGTCCAGGGTGTACTCCGCCTTCCGCCCGAATGCAGCTGAGATAGGCTCCAGCGACCCCCCGCGACCCCAAAAGGGACAAGCGGTAGAAAATGGATGGATGGATGGATTTTTCAAATAACTAAGTTATGTTTGTTGTGCTGCTGTCTTTTTTATATAAATTTTACAGCGTGCAGTCATTTGTTCCACACCTGTTGCCGCAAAACCAAAGTACTGACTTGGCCTGGGCTGATTAAACGATATCAATATACTGTATATCGGGATAGACACATAATCGACATCAATATAAAATGTGTTTGATAAAACATTCAATATAACATTCGATATATAATTATATTTTTTGGTCGGAGGAAAACAGAGATTATTAAGCAAGATTCGTTGCATGAAGTCACTCACTCGCTCTCTAGGAACCCAGGAAACAGGAAGTGTCACTGAGCAATTGGATGAACACGCTAACAGCCAATTACATAACAGAATCAACTACCAAGATTGGTTGCGCCGTCTTTCTGTCTTGCTGTGGCAGTGTAGATTTTCTGCATAGAGTGAGAAGAGAAATTTGATGTATTGATATATCAACTCAATAACAGAAACTTGTCTTTAGTTTTGTCGGTTTTTATGCAGACGTTGCAGCAACATCCTGACACTTGCAATGTGTCGGTTTAATTAGTTGCTTCCCAAACTACTCTGTGTAGTGTTCAATAGCTTATACACTGCTGCCATCAAGTGTCTCAAAACTGAAACTAACTTCCAATCGACTGCATTCATTGTACCACCTTAGCTGCGCCCATCCTACCAGGCTACCAGACACCTCCACTGATAAATGGCACCCTTGGTAAGTTGGAAATTGTTTTACTGTATTTATTGACAGGCTTAAGTAAGTCATAAAAAATATCAATAATCATCAATATTTATCAATATAAAAAACTTATATAGTGATACAGTTTTCAGCCATATCGCCCAGCCCTACCACTGACAACACTTTTCTGTGGAACAAACATCTCACTCTCGTTAGTGTTAGCATTAGCTAAATTTTAAATCTCCGCTAAGGAAGTAAGAGGGCGGGTGAGGTCTACGGACGCTCATGGAGGCAAAAAAATCAATATATCGCCGAGGCCTAGTTTACGGAAGTAAAAATGGCTTCAACTCGAGTCGGTCTCAGTAGTGGCGCATTTATGGCAATTTCAAGGATTTTGTGCAATCAAAGTCAACATTTTCCGAACAAAATTATTGCGCTTAGAAGATTAAGAAGGAAGAGGACAAGTATTTTGGCTTTCGCAGTTTTACGGGATATTTTGCTTCGATGTCTGCTTGAAGAGCGTGTCTGTGGGCGAGCAGTCAGAAACAGGATAATGGCACTTTTACATGAGTTACTAAAACATTTCATTTTTACCCGTTTTCTGCTGCGTCGTCAACTATTTATTTTATAAGTGTCTGTTATGGCGAATAATTACGCTTTTTTTGATCACCTTCAGGTCAGGAGCGTTCACATTGAGGACGCATCGCATTTATATGCGATTTATTTCCACATATGATAGAGGCCTGGGTAAGATATATACAATTCGGAATTGCACTGTTCGCAATGACATGAAAACATATGATAGAAGTCACTATGGGCAAAAAATCGGAATTGACCTGCAGTGTGAACAAGGCCATAATGTGCTAACGAGCTGACTAAATGATTGTGTGAGTGCGTTTGATTGAATGTAAACAATTTCATTGGTCCTCCGTGATCTGTTCTGCAATTTAATTGGTCTAAATTTATTGGCAGCATGTGACGCTTGTGAACCCGGAAAAATCCATGAATTAGCCACAACATTGTATAACGCGCAGGGTTCAAAGCGTGGCAGGTTAATTTGCGGCATATGGTCTGGAAATTACTGCACTTTATTAAATGTGGGGAAAAATCGCTTTATACATACATACTTTCTTTGTCTGGCCTTTTGGAACGGATTACCAGCGAAAACTGAGGTACTACTGTATAATCAGTGCTTCTGTGTATTGGTATCGGACCATTGGGAAATATAAGCTTCTATTTTATTCTGTTTTTATTTCGCAGTCTGTTTCATTTTCAGTGATTTATCTTAAATTGTTCGTTTTTTTCTGTTCATTTCTTTCCTTTCACTCAAGCCATTATTTTCCCCCTCTCCCTGTGCTTTACCTGTGTTGCGACGACGACTCCTTTTCTTTCAGTTCTTTTCTCCCCTTCCTCCTCGTTCACATAGCCAGCATGTTCTTTCCCAAAGCAAATCCAACTAAGCAAAGAGAAAGAGTGGATGGAAGTTGTTAACCCTGCTGTGTGTAGTCTGTTGTTTCTCTCCCTTATCCCTTTTGTCCAGCACTCACACATTACCCAATCTTGACACAGGCCAAGTGGGCGGCGTCTATCACTCGATGATGTCACTGATGGACTCTGTTTTGTCAGTGGTGGACAGCTGGGACTGTAGGAGGAAGGACGAGTGTTGTGCCCAATGTGGCTGCCTAGTCTGCAGAAACCCGCAGCTCTTTTAAATTGGGGGCGAAAAGGAAGGAAAAGAGATAAAAAAGAAAGAAAGAGAAGTCGATGTTTGTCATTTTTTTCCCTTGTGGTGTGTGCACGTCTCACATTCAAAGCAATACCCCGAATTGAGGGGATACACAGCAGCGCCTGCTGTACTTTCTCTCAACGCCCCTTTTGCTGTCTCTTGTTGTCTCTCAAGCTGATCGCAAGGACAAGTAGCATGGTACGCTCAACCTCAAGTTCTCTTCGGTCATCAATCTGTCATGATGTCTTGAGGGCGCGGGGGCCATGGTGGTGGGACTGAGCTGGGACTGAATGACAAAACCTACACAAGCACCCACATATTCACTTGATATCAGTGTAGTTGTGGATCACACTCCAATCAGGAGGTTTTGTCTTATTGTTTTCTTGTGTTGATGTTGCATTGTGGTTCACTGCAGCACGTCCCGACTGGTAATAGACCATCGATAGCACTTTTACACCTCAGGGGCGCAGGAACCATTTGAGGAATTTGGGACAGGACAGTATTGTGACTCAGGTTTCAAGCAGATACTGACGTCTATACTGGGCTGTGATCTCATAGTTCCATTCGACGTAAGAGGCAGACTAGGGAGAATGATAATGCTGCTTATGGTGGAAATATAACACACTGATGTCATTATTAGTTACTGGTGATTGTCTTCTTTCTGATGTACAGCAGATAAAGCTTTTAGTCATCTACGGTGAAACCTCCAAATTCAAACCCAATCCAAGTTATTCTGTTTTGTATGCAACAATGAATCGATAAATTGGATTAGAAAAAAGCTTTTATTTACATTCTGTTGCTTCGATTAATCATCTGAGTGTAACTACCGGTAATAAAAATTTATAAAATCTGGACCACGGGGAAGGGACCAGGAACTTTAAATTTGCAGACATAGTTCCCGCACAGCCGCTGCAATAGAGCACACATGAGCACAGTGGTGTGTGGGTGCTGTGATCTGTGTGGTGGAAAACAGTGGGAAGTTTTTTTCCCAGCTTTTTATTATGTGCATTTATTTAAAAAAAAAATGAATGAAACTTAGGGCTAGCAGAGAAATTGTTTATTTCAACCATTTTCCCTAAAATACGCATTGGGGCTTTGAAGTGTACATCATTATTCCATTAGTCGAACAAAATAATCGATAGATTACTCGTTTTCTAAAGTAATCGATAGCTACAGCCCTAATGTAAAGTGATTTTAAATTGCCACAAGCATAAAACAATCTTTAAAATGGGCACAGGCAATCTTTTAGGTAAATTTCTTTACGGTCATAAAAGTGTGATAAAACAGTTCATAATCACAATGCACTTATAAATAGTAAAAGTGCCAGATCGTAGCCAGAGGCTAATTTCCACCTGCAGTCCCCGGCAAGTTGATGGTATATTTAACAAGGTTCTTAAAAAGCTAAGTTAGACAGCACCAACATCAGACATTAACAGTACAATAACATACACAGACCAGGCAAGGCAAGTACATCTACAAACCCCGTTTCCATATGAGTTGGGAAATTGTGTTAGATGTAAATATAAACGGAATACAATGATTTGCAAATCCTTTTCAACCCATATTCAATTGAATGCACTACAAAGACAAGATATTTGATGTTCAAACTCATAAACTTTATTTATTTTTTTGCAAATAATAATTAACTTAGAATTTCATGGCTGCAACACGTGCCAAAGTAGTTGGGAAAGGGCATGTTCACCACTGTGTTACATGGCCTTTCCTTTTAACAACACTCGGTAAACGTTTGGGAACTGAGGAGACACATTTTTTAAGCTTCTCAGGTGGAATTCTTTCCCATTCTTGCTTGATGTACAGCTTAAGTTGTTCAACAGTCCGGGGGTCTCCGTTGTGGTATTTTAGGCTTCATAATGCGCCACACATTTTCAATGGGAGACAGGTCTGGACTACAGGCAGGCCAGTCTAGTACCCGCACTCTTTTACAATGAAGCCACATTGATGTAACACGTGGCTTGGCATTGTCTTGCTGAAATAAGCAGGGGCGTCCATGGTAATGTTGCTTGGATGGCAACGTATGTTGCTCCAAAACCTGTGTGTACCTTTCAGCATTAATGGCGCCTTCACAGATGTGTAAGTTACCCATGTCTTGGGCACTAATACACCCCCATACCATCACAGATGCTGGCTTTTCAACTTTGCGCCTATAACAATCCGGATGGTTCTTTTCCTCTTTGTTCCGGAGGACACGACGTCCACAGTTTCCAAAAACAATTTGAAATGTGGACTCGTCAGACCACAGAACACTTTTCCACTTTGTATCAGTCCATCTTAGATGAGCTCAGGCCCAGCGAAGCCGACTGCGTTTCTGGTTGTTGTTGATAAACGGTTTTCGCCTTGCATAGGAGAGTTTTAACTTGCACTTACAGATGTAGCGACCAACTGTAGTTACTGACCGTGGGTTTCTGAAGTGTTCCTGAGCCCATGTGGTGATATCCTTTACACACTGATGTCGCTTGTTGATGCAGTACAGCCTGAGGGATCGAAGGTAACGGGCTTAGCTGCTTACGTGCAGTGATTTCTCCAGTTTCTCTGAACCCTTTGATGATATTACGGACTGTAGATGGTGAAATCCCTAAATTCCTTGCAATAGCTGGTTGAGAAAGGTTTTTCTTAAACTGTTTAACAATTTGCTCATGCATTTGTTGACAAAGTGGTGACCCTCACCCCATCCTTGTTTGTGAATGACTGAGCATTTCATGGAATCTACTTTTATGCCCAATCATGGCACCCACCTGTTCCCAATTTGCCTGTTCACCTGTGGGATGTTCCAAAAAAGTGTTTGATGAGCATTCCTCAACTTTATCAGTATTTATTGCCACCTTTCCCAACTTATTTGTCACGTGTTGCTGGCATCAAATTCTAAAGTTAATGATTATTTGCAAAAAAAAAAAAAAGTTCATCAGTTTGAACATGAAATACGTTGTCTTTGTAGCATATTCAACTGAATATGGGTTGAAAATGATTTACAAATCATTGTATTCCGTTTATATTTACATCTAACACAACTCATATGGAAACGGGGTTTGTAGTTGTATTTTATATTTATGTGCTTATACTCAGCAATGATGTATTGTGTATAATGCATCAGGTACGTTAGCCAAAAACTACGCTAGCGAAAATGAGTACAAATATTATGTATACGTACATATATATATATATAAGTACAGGTATTTGTATACCTACATATATATTTGTGTGTATATATATATATATATATATATATATATATATATATATATATATATATATATATATATATATATATATATATATACGTATGTACAAAATATATATATATATATACGTATGTACAAAATATATATGTGTATATATATAAAGAGATGTGTGTATACGTGTATATATATCAGTGTTTCCCCCAGAAAATGTGTTAGTTAAGGTGGTGACTCTCCGGGGGGAGGGGACCAGGGAAAGGGGTGGGTGGGTGTAAGGATCGGTGTAACTCGGCCTGTCGCCATCATGTCTGCACCTCGTCGTTGCCACCACAGCCCGGGGGGCAATAGACTACAGACTGTGGTGACGTAGGCCGGCTTCGTCGCGTGAAGAAGCCTACAACTTTTGGTTGTGTTTTCCGCTCCATTTGCTGAGTGGTGATATACGATATATATCTCGATATTTTTTCCGTAAAGTAAAAACAAAACAGTCTTAGTTACCTTAAATACTAAAATAATTACTTACAAAGTCAAATTAATGACTTACTGTAAGTAAGCGTTTGCAATAAGAGTTAAAAAAAAGACTTAAAAGTGGGGCCACATGCTGACATATGCTCAACTCATCATGCTTAATTTATTACAGCATTTGGGAAGCCTGTAGTTGATTTTTATTATGTAGATGTTATATTTTTAGACCATTGCATATTTCATCCAGTGCTGCACAGATGTTTCTGGATTCTGAGTCATGGGGAAGGCAAAATAATTGTCAAAGGATCTGCGAGAAAAGGTAATTGAACTGCATAAAACAGGAAAGGGGTATAAAAAGGTATCCAAGGAATTGAGAATGCCAATCAGCAGTGTTCAAACGCTGATTAAGAAGTGGAAAATTAGGGATTCAGGTAGACCAGCAAAGATTTCAGCCACAACTGCCAGGAAAATTGTTCGAGATGCAAAGAAAAATCCACAAATAACAGCTGAAATACAGGACTCTCTGAAAAATTGTGGTGTGGCTGTTTGAAGATGCACAATAAGGAGGCACTTGAAGAATAATTGGCTGCATGGTCGAGTGGCCAAAAAGTTCATTCTTGGTCTCATCACTCCAAATTACTTTGTTCCAGAAGTTTTGAGGCTTGTCTCTGTGCTGTTTGGCGTAATGTAAGCGGGATACTTTGTGACATTTGCACAGAAATGGCTTTCTTCTGGCAACTCGACCATGCAGCCCATTTTTCTTCAAGTGCCTCCTTATTGTGCATCTTGAAACAGCCACACCACAAATTTTCAGAGAGTCCTGTATTTCAGCTGAAGTTATTGTGGATTTTTCTTTGCATCTCGAACAATTTTCCTGGATGAAAGATGCAATGGTCTGTCAGAAGCCCAGAAACTCACTGACCTTTTTATACAAACACATTAATTACAAACAAACAGGTCACAGGTGAGGATTGGGACCTTGATTAGCCATTCAAACATGTTTGTGTCAACTTTTGTACATGTTATCAGATCAAAGTCACTGGGGTATGTAAACTTTTGATCAGGGTCATTTGGGTACTTTCTTTGGTCATTTTAATTTAAAAAGAGTAAACACAGTTGTTTGCCAATAAATAGCTTCACACAACCATTAAGCATGAGTGGAAGAAAGGTTTTTGTGCTATCATTCATATTCTCTGAAGAATGGCCAAGAAATCATAAATTCTCCCAGGTTATGTAAATTTATGAGCATGACTGTATACGTGTATTTGTGTGTATATAAGTCTGCTAAAAAATAAAAGGAACACAATATTCTTATTAAATACTTAAATAATGTGCTGACAACAAAAATATGTATGTGTATATATACATGTATGTACATATTAAAACATAAATATATGTATATATTTATATGTATATATGTGTGTGTATATATATATATATATATATATATATATATATATATATATATATATATATATATATATATATGTGTGTGGGAGTATATGTATGTATGTATATATTTAAAAAAATATGTATATATAGATGTCAATTTAGATATTTATGTATATATTATATTTATATATATTTATATATAACACTAACCCTATATATATCTCGATGTGGTCCTCTCATAATTCTGCAGCCCTGATCATAATTTTTTGGACACATCTGTTCTATGGTTATGATCACAATGTCCCTCATTGTCTTAGTTTGGAATTCAAGTTTTGACTTAGGAGGCAGAACATTTTAAATGAGCTCCAAATGGTGCGACTCTTGGGGTGTTTGACTTTGGAGGTTCCTTGTGGTCGACAAGCAACTGGTAATTTTGTCTTTAGTTTTACTTGTCCTTTGTTGTCCTAGTCTTTTGTGCAGCATTGTTAGCCTTTGATATATGGAAGGAAGAGGCTACAGGAAGTAGTATTAGTCTGCTCGCTACACACACTCATTGGCGCGTTCTGCTCAGGCCCCTCCTATCAGGCGTCTTGTAAGTCAGTGCCAGTTCATCACGTCTGTCGTCTGAGTTAAGAACGAAAGCCTTCAGGCGGTCGGTGGCGACACGTGATGCTTTGCGACTGACGTGTGTGTCCGTGATGTGCCGCCGTCGCCTCCACCATCGAGCATGAGCCGCTTGTCTTCTGTCGTTGAAACCGCCTTTCGTACGCTCTCTCTCTATTTCTCTCTCTCTCTCTCTCTCTCTCCCTACCGCCATGCTGCTTACTAGTGCGCTCCCTCCGAGCCCCAAGTGTGTCATGTGCTTCCATCCAGCTGCTGTCCTTACAGCTCTTGTCCAAAATGTCAGCAATCCATCAAGCTCCTCCTCTTCGTCCGCTGTGACTTATTTCAGGACGACTACTAATGATTCTCTTTTTCTTGCCGCAGATTCCGCATGTAGTGATTCCTCCAAATCAAAGGTGATGCAAACTCCTTGTTTTTAATCCTCAGCTGTTGTCCTTCCTCGCCGGGTCACATGACGTGCTCCGTTTTGTCCTTTGTTTCTCGCAGAGCCTGTGGGGGTCCGGGAAGGACCAGTGTAGTAAAGAGATGCTGCGCTCCTCCTTCTTTGTCAGCCGCAAGCGCAAGAAGCCGAAAGACAAAACTCAGCCCAGCAGTTCTGACGACGACCTGGACGCTGGCTTCCCCAAGAGCGACGTTGCAGGGGAGTGTCTGCCGCAGGAGACCATGTGGTCCCCAGAGAGCCGTGCGGAGAAGGAAGACGGCGGTGAGCAGCCGGGGAACAGCTCAGAGGAACAGCTCGACAAAACGGACGAGAGTGACCTGCCTCCTTCCTCGTGTTGCTCCACCTTCCCGTACGTCTTGCCTCGCCTAGACTATCACACCACGCCGGTCCACCAGTCCTCCTTGTCGGACCCGCCCTCCAACTGCGACGACACCGTGTCCGACCTTGGCACCATGAACAGCACCAGCTCTCAAGCCTCGGCGCCCAGGGCGAGGTGCTGCAGGACGGCAACGCCGGCGCAGGAGACGAGCGCCAGCGGGCCGGGCGCAGAGGTGTGCTCCATCACCTCCGACTACTCCACCACGTCCTCCCTGACCTTCATGACCGGCGGTGAGATCAGCACGCTGAGTCCCGAAGTGCGGTCGGTGGCGGAGAGCAGGGGAGGTGACGACGCCGACGACGAGAGGAGCGAGCTCATCAGCGAGGGCAGACCCGTGGAGACGGACAGCGAGAGCGACCCGGGCAAAGACGGCGCCGCGTGCGAGTGGCGAGACCCGCAAGAGACGCCGCGGCCTTTGGCTTCCCACAGACTCATCGACTGCGACACGCTGTCGCGGAAGAAAGCCGCTCGGCAGAAGACGGGCAGCGAGTCCTCGCTGGAAGGATCTCCCAGCGACAAAGAGTCCAACAGGACGGGAAAGATGCGTTCCTCCGCCAGCCTCAGCTCCTCGGACAAGTCGGAGCCAGTGTGGAAACTGAAGATCACCGACCGGCTGAAGGTGCGTCTGCGTATGTCCGTGGACGACATGTTCGGCGTCGGCAGCCAGCGCCTCCCCGAGGCTCGTAAGAAGAAGAACATCCGACGCCGGCACACCATGGGGGGGCAGCGGGACTTTGCCGAGCTGTCGGTTCTCGGCGACTGGCCTCAGCAGGTCGGCCTCGGCTCCCGCTCCGAGCTGTCGGCCGTGGACCGACTGAAGCCCAAATGCAGCTCGCAGGACTTCTCCATCGGCGACTGGATCGCACGCGAGCGCCACCGCACCAGCAACCCCGAGGTGAGCCTGGATCCCGGCGAGCAGCTGGGAGCGTCGGGTGACTGTGACCCCCCGGGAGCCTCGTCGTGGTCCTCCTCGGAACTCTCGCAGCGCGCCGCTGAGGCCGGCAACGGCGACGTGCCGCAGGGTAAAAGTCTGAGCTTGTCGGCTACGGCGCATCCGCACAAACTGGCGAGCTCCCAGGTGGTCCACTCACGCTTCTATCAGTACCTGTGAATGTGTGTGCGCTTGTGTGTTGTGTGTGTGTCGCTGGTGAATGTTGTACAAATATTGTATGAAAAGAGAACTACAGGACATGAAAGCTGTGTTGGTGTTTAAGAACAAGACATTTTATTTTTGTAATTCTAACCAACAGACTCTCGCCACACTGAAGGACCTCATGAAGCACAGAAATGAAGACTTTAAGAAGGAGCAGCTTTTAGAACGAAGACCAGAGATTTCTAGTTTTTCAAGAGTATTTTTGTGTCGAGAAGGTTTGTGAAGGGTTCACCAAATGAAGAATGTAGAGACGTGCTCGCGATAACGCCGACTAAAAGCTTTAGACGCTTGTGTTGATGCTGAAGTGTAAATATCCACTCTCACTCTCGGTACTTGAATGACATTATTTGGTACAACGAGCGCCAGGACTGCCGACAAGCTCTTAACTTTTCCAAAGGTACAAGGCTGACAGGAAGATAATCTGTCACGGATTTCAAAGAGTAGTGAACAATACTAAAAGGATCTATTTAAAAAATAATAATGGGAGAAGAAAATGGGTAATGAAATCACAAAAAAAAATCCAGTTTTTCCTCTTCACACTAGGAAGTGCCTTGTCAAAGGTGCCATATTGTCTACTGTGAATTACCATTTTATTGTCGACGATAAATGCCGAGCTTCCATTCCTGAGGCATTCCACTTTGGTCTTAACACATTTTCTACTTTTGTTTCCACCTTTTTTTCTGTTTTGTTTTCAACAGAACTTGAATTTTAAATATTCATTGTAAAAAAGAGAAGAAAAAAAGAAGTAACTTAAATGTATATGCGGACGCCATGTTTTAGCTGCTTTACTTTTCATTTCCATCACACATTGCAGGTTTCAGTACAGTATTGTGAGATGGTGTGTGCCCGTGGACAGTTTGGTACGAGGAAGGTGGACTGTTTGTACAAAAACACTATGTTCCTCTTGGTTTGGGAGAGGAGTGCATTGGCTCCGGAAACACTGGAAATAAATTGTGTCAATGGCAACAGCAGATTTTTTTTCTTTTTTTACTGCATTGATTTAATTGTTAATGTTACAGTTCTAAGTGGTGGAGAACTGCACTGCATGACACTAAATGTTTCTCATATTTTATTTGAGTGGTAAATATCACAGCACATATTGCCCTAAAAAGGAATAATTGACATTTTATTATATTGTGTATATCTTATATCTTATTATATTGTACATATCTTATATTTTATATTTCTAAAACGGTACTATGTTAGTCTACTTTATACCTGCATTATCTTTTCCATCCTTTGTAACTGAGCAACTGTGTGGAACAGTTTCCCTTGTGGATCTTTAAAGTGTATTGTACTTGCAGTACCAATACCGACCACTGGAGTGCGCCCGAATTCAGCCGCAAAATGATTTGAGTCAACCACTGTTATCGATAATTATTGGGTTTGTATGGTAATTTCACCTTCTGTGCGAGCAAAAATGTATGCTGAATTGACCTCTTTAATACTTTATATTAAAAATGTATGATAATTTCACCCCTTTAATACGTTCTATTAGCAAACACAAACCGGATACATTGTTGTTGTGCACATTGTCACCTGTGCCTCCCTACAGCCAGGTGGGGGCGCTGTTCCGCCAGCTAAACTATACACCGTCTGTGGTATAGTTTCATTCTATCGGACTGCCTGTTGTAACGTCAAATCGGGTATGTAATGTATTGTTTCTCACAATACTGTAATATCCCAGGAATGTAGGCTCATACAACTTATTTGTCTTGTCTTATTGCACAAGATGCGATTCAACCACACAACAACCCCAATGTGCGTCTCCCTCTTTTCCCGGCAATACTCGAAACTCTACTCCCTATCCTCAGCGTCACTTCCCTTTCTCTCCCCGGAAGTCCCGCCCCCCAGCCAAAGTCATTGGCTAACACCCCGCAGCCAGCCGCGACAATACGAACGTTTTAAACTTCTTGTACAATTTTAATTGGTCATTTCCCAGCTGGCAACGGTGGCTCACCATTGGACGGAAGAGCAAACAAATGGTAATACGTTTCAAAATACTTTATGTACAAGTTGCACATACAACATAAAGACTCAAACAATGTCATATTTGATGCACTTTGTACATCAGCTGACTACAAACCACGTGTAAATAACTGTTCTGGGAGAGAAGCGATTAGCACACGAGGTAATTCACAACATAAATGAGAAACGCTCGAATGCAGCTGATGCAAAACTACCTTTCATGAGTCAATAACACACATTAATGCAATAATTTGATTTATGACGACACGTTGTCGGGTTATTTTCAACAAATGTGTGTTTTGCTCACAAATGTATGGAAGATGACTCATGGTTCCTTTACTTCCGGTGTCACGTGGGCTCCTTACATTGAACCGTCCACCCACTTTTTAAGGCACGGTGACTTGGAGGGGAAAAAAAGTCAACAAAAACGGATTGATTGACGACAGCCTTCAAATGTTCAAAGACACAACACTATTGAGAAAATGTGTGGGAAATAAACACCAAAACGTACACAACAAGCAGTTAAAGTCATCATTGGCAAGGGTCACCGGATACTGGCGGCTCAGTAGGGGGCGATATTTTGTGCTGAAAAGTGCTGGCGAGATTCTTTGATATTGTCGCTCCTTTATTCGTTCAAAGTATGCTCATTTGTGGGGATACAGACCACATATCTGGCCCTTTTGAAGCTTATATGAGCTGACAAGTTTTCTAGACTCACTGGTCACACTAGTAGGTACATCTGCACAGTCTACTCCATACTGACAATTATGCCTTTTACAAAGACGATGCACAATTTTGTTTCACACTGTCGTACACACACATACACACATTATATATATATATATATATATATATATATATATATATATATATATATATATATATATATATATATATATATATATATATATGTATATATATATATGTATATATATATATATATATATATATATATATATATATATATATATATATATATATATATATACATATAT
Source organism: Entelurus aequoreus (assembly GCF_033978785.1). NCBI lineage: Eukaryota > Metazoa > Chordata > Actinopteri > Syngnathiformes > Syngnathidae > Entelurus > Entelurus aequoreus. Next base: position 31,217,886 of record NC_084746.1, read on the forward strand.
ATATATATATATATATATACATATATATATATATATATATATATATATATATATATATATATATATATATATATATA
>NC_084746.1:31225462-31275255 GCF_033978785.1 Entelurus aequoreus
TCTTTTTTGAATGGGATATTATGAGATAGTACCTAATCAAATGCCCAGTGAGTGTACTTAGTGGCTGTTTTAGTCCTTCCCATGGATGTCCTGCATATGTCCACCAGAGGGCGCACTCCATCAACAACATGTCCCAATGATCTGGAGCAAGTGAGGACATGAGAGGAAGGGAGTTACGTAAGCCGACGCCCATCACAACATGCAGGTTCGGCACTTCCGAGTGTGTTCAGAAGTGTCACTTTGTTTGCGTGTGGCATATTGTGCTGCGTGTGTTAGTCGTGGTCGCCCATGGCGGGTCTAGCTGTCGTCCTCGTCCAACTTCTCCTCTTCGTCCTTCAGCACTTCCGGTAGCCGGAAACACTCCACGAAGAAGTTGACCAATGAGCGGCTCAGGTGCTGCCGGGTGTCGTCGCCGTGCAGGAAGTGGCCTTCATCTGGGTAGATCTGATCATGGACGCAAATAAGGGAGAATTTGGTCCATTTGAAACCTGAACAAACTTACCTGCAGAGTGTAATTGGCCTTCTCGCTGATTAAATGGTTGATAAACTTGGCCGTGTGCTGAAAGTGAACTTTTTCTACATGGGAAAAGAAATGTAGAGCGCAGTTATAAAATTAAGCTTGAGGAGAGTAAAAAGACTCATTAGGTACCATCTGCCGTGGGGTGGATGATCAAGTACTGCTTCTGCATCAGCTGACCTGCTCTCAGGGCTAAATTGGCCAACTGAGAGTCACAACGAGAGGAGAGGTGGTCATCTAACACGCTGATAAAATTGATAGACATGTCGTTAAAATGAGATACCGTGTATGCTCGGGAGTCTGTTTTTGGGCCCAGGTATCGTTCTGAAAAGGCTGATGCTGTTGATTGAAAAGACAAAAACAATACACACATAAGTAAAACGTAAGAGAGCCAGCAAGACCTTGAAATAGCTCTTCACGCTTTCATCAGTTCTTGCCTTGACTACTGCAATGGCATGTACTGTACAGGCCAACATTTTTGGACACATCTTCTCATTCAATGCATCAATTGGATTTGTTTTCATCAGCCCCTTAAGTCTCACAGCTGTAAATGTATAAAATGATATTGCTAGATAGACGATATGCCTAATATTTGTTATTTTTGACAGTCCATACATGTTGAAAAACGCACGTAGGACAGAGGATTCTCTGCGTCTTTACGGCGTGATCGCCTACTTTCTGATGAGCTTCAAGAGGTAGTCACCTGAATTGGTTTTCACTTCACAGGTGTGCTTGAAGCTCATCGAGAGAATGCCAAGAGTGTGCAAAGCAGTAATCAGAGCAAAGGGTGGCTATTTTGAAAAAACTGGAATATAAAACATGTTTTCAGTTATTTCATCTTTATTTGTTAAGTACATAACTCCACGTGTTCATTCATAGTTTTGATGCCTTCTGTGACAATCTACAATGTAAATAGTCATGAAAATAAAGAAAATACATTGAATGAGAAGGCGTGTCCAAACTTTTGGCCTGTACTGTATGTTGCTGTCAACCAGTCATCTGTAAATTGTCTTCATTTGCTGCTAAATGCTGCAGCTCCACTCTTGACGAACACTCGATGACTGAGCCACATCACTCCAGTTCTCGCTTCAAGTCTGTTTTAGAGTCGATTTTAAACTTTTAATGTTTGTTTGTTCATGGGACTGCTCCATCTTATTTGTGTGAGCTCGTAAACATCCATCACCCAGTCCAGCGCCACGGTCTGCCAACCAACAGCAGCTGGAGGTCCAAATTTAAACAGTGCAACACAGTACAACATGTCCGAAAGGAAGTAGGAAGACGCAGAGCTTTGGAACATGTTACCAGCTGAACTATGGACCATCACAGATTTACATTTATTTAAGACTAAACTTTAGACCTACTGTATTTTTGGAACTATAAGGTATACTTAAAGAGGGACTGCACTTTTTGGGGGGAATTTTGCCTATCGTAACAATCGTTGTGAAAGACATGACGGATGGATTTTTAAAAATGTATTGTAACTATTAAATACATTCGAACAAAAGTCTGCTTACAATGGAGCCCAAGGGAGCCGTTCAATTCTGCCTATAGAGCCCCCAAAAAACATAGAAACGCCTCCATTTGGGTTTAATACACATAAGTATATATGTAATGTAGTAACGGGAACATTTATTCTTACATATTTTGATGATTTTAAGCATACACAGCGCATTCATTTCAAAAACGCATCAAAACGTTTGCTTTTTTTTTCTCTTCATCACTGATTTCTGCTCAATGCAGACTTTATGAGAGCCAACAAACATAATAAAACATCACTTACTCTACAAGGTCTGCTGTCATTAGGATGCAGATTGATAGAATGTTCTGATATTCCCATTTAGGTGAACAATGTCTCATAATCCTTGAGAAGAAACAAGTTTGGAGACCGGGTGGGAAAAAGCGTTTTCCGTGTTGTCCTCGCCAGTTCCAGGTCCTAAATTGGCTGTCAAAGTGTCCCAACTGGTCGGATTATATTCTCAATCATCTACTTTCCAGGTGAGATGCATGATTTATGATATAGAATAATCTTACAGGGAGCAGGAAATCGAGGAAGCAGCTGATCAGTCGATGATGTGAACATAGGGAGACACAAGAAGTGATCACAGTGCTGCGATAAATAGTTTGTCTGTGTTAGCGCTTATAAAATAAATATCACTAATACTTGGTTAATATTCAAATCATGAAATGTAAATGGAGTATTTTTGGCAATTTTTGAATGGTTATTTATTGGATTTTATGGGTGGAATATAAAAATTTAGAATGCATTAAAACAAATCCATCCACCATGTCTTTCATAATGATTGTGAACAATAGGCAAAATTTCAAAAAAAAAGTGCAGTTCCCCTTTAAAATCCTTTCATTTTCTCAGGACAGTGCACCTTATAATCTGGTGCGCCCTATGGTCCGAAAAATACAATATTTATTTAAAGCTGCATTTGGCACTTTTTGACCTAATTTTCAATTTTTTTATTATATGATCCTTTTTTATTCTCTGTCTTTCTTGCACTGTTGTCCAACACTTTGGTTCAACTATAGCTGACATAGGGGGCTTTACAAATAATGTTTGATTGATTGATAATTGATTTCCTCATGGACACAAATATGTGATTATCTTAATTAAGCACTGATTGATTTTTTAATTTGTTTATTTAGTTGTTCTATTTATTATATTTTCAAAATACATTTGCAGTAGCAACCCTAAACCAGTGTTCTTCAATTATATTTTGGAAAGGGCCAGGAAAAAAATAGGGCTGTCCCGATCCACATTTTGGACCCTTGATTCCGTTGCGTTTTTTTTTGGCACATATCCGATCCGCTTTGGAGTCCTGATCCAATACTTTAACAATAGGTAATGAAACTGAATTTTTTAAATATAAAGTAAATAAAATAAACACAATAAAAATTGTTATAAATCTTATCTTATTAAATGTAGAATTTGCTAGTATTGTTGTAAATCCGATTTCAGTAAATCAATTTGTGGTGTAAATGATACATACTATTTTTAACAAAATAAAGTGTCTTGTGCACAATAACTAAAAAAAAAAGAAGCAAAAACTGCAATCGGCTCCCATTTAAACCATTTAGGTTTTACCCTCAAAGCCTTCCTGTATCCAGAAACTTAAACAATAACAAACACAGAAAAAATATATATGTTTAATAAGAACAAGAAAACAAATATCACTTTAATATAGTTTATATACTTATACTATATTTAACTAGGTACTGATCGTATCGATATTTGGATCGATCCCCCCTACTTTACATTGAAACTTTAGCGGTTAGTTTGTTGTGTGGTCCTGCTTGGTGTGTTGTGTAGCATGTTTAGCCTTTCCTTTTACTTGGAAAAAACTGTATTTATTTTCTGCCATAGTGGTAAAGATAAGTATCTTAGAAGCCACTTCGCATTGTGGATAGACGACGTGTTTGTTGCAGCTTGCTTGCAACAATCTTTAGCATGTAAACACTCAAACACAGCTGCAGTAAAGATCGGCCGATCAGTTAAAAAAGGCAAATATCTCCCAGTAAATGACAGATTTTGAGATTCCCGATGCTTAGCTTTAAATATTTGGGTGTACATATGTGTCATAAGATGCCAGATCTCTACAAGAATAACTTTATAACCCTAATTGACAAGATTAAATCTGATCTAGAAAAGTGGAATCATTTACACATAACTATAGCAGGTAGGATTAATTGCATAAAAATTAACGTGCTTCCACGCGTTCTGTATCTTTTTCAATCTCTTCCAATCTTTTTACCAAATCTTTTTTTAATGCTGTAAATAAATTAATCTTATCCTTTATTTGGAAAGGCAAAACTCCTAGGATACGGAGAGAATTTTTGCAGAGGCACAGGTCTGTAGGTAGTTTGTCACTCCCTAATTTAAGATTTTACTATTGGGCAGCCAATATACATACAATGATTTCTTGGATTCACAAACCTCAATTGAGTTGGTGAGACTGGAAGCTGAATCATGCTCTACCTCGCTCCTAGCTTTGCTTACATCCATACTGCCTTTTCGATCATCTCAGTTTTGTAACCCAATTGTTATCTCTACCCTTAGAATTTGGTCTCAATTTATATGCACTTTTGGACTCAGAGGATTATCCAACTATAACCCCATTCATAATAACTATCTCTTTCTTCCTCCAAACACAGATAAAGCCTTTTCTCTATGGCAGAGCTCAGGCCTGGTCAGATTAAGGGACCTTTATATTAACAATGTCTTCGCTAGCTTCAATCAACTATGTGAAAAGTTTATTCTCCCTAACTCTCACCTATTTTGTTATTTTCAATTCCGTAATTTTGCTAAATCAAATAACAGCTCTTTTCCCAGTAGTCCACCTCAATCCCCACAAATCAGAAAGGTGTCATTTCTAAAATTTACATCCTAATTTCCCATTTTAAAGAGACATCTCTTGACAAAATTAGAAACGACTGGGAAGCAGAATTTGGCAAAGTTTTGGATGACAATGACTGGAAATCTGCATTGATACAAATGCATGATAGCACATCTTGTTCAAAGCTTAATCTGATACAGTTTAAGGTTGTCCATCGCATATATTTTACTAACGCTAAACTTTCCAAAATGTATGCCAATATTGCAGATACATGTAATCACTGTCAAACATGACACACATGTTCTGGTCCTGTCCCTGTCTGAAAGCCTACTGGACTAATATCTTTAAACATCTTACAGATACATTACATTTTAAATTGACGCCTTGTGCAGAATTGGCTATTTTTGGAATTCCACCAAACTACCAAAAAACGAAGCAGACTTTTAGGGATAGTATCGCCTTTGCATCATTAATAGCTCGTAGAAGGATTTTATTGGAGTGGAAATCACAGTTTGCCCCCAAGGCCTCCCTATGCCTTAAAGGCCTACGGAAATGAATTTTTTTTATTTAAACGGGAATAGCAGATCCATTCTATGTGTCATACTTGATCATTTCGCGATATTGCCATATTTTTGCTGAAAGGATTTAGTAGAGAAAATTGACGATAAAGTTCGCAACTTTTGCTCGTTGATAAAAAAAAGCCTTGCCAGTACCGGAAGTAGCGTGACGTCACAGGAGGTAATATTCCTCACAATTTTCCTTTGTTTACAATGGAGCGAGACAGATTCGGAGCGACAAAGCGACGATTACCCCACTAATTAGAGCGAGGATGAAAGATTTGTGGATGAGGAACGTTAGAGTGAAGAACTAGAGGCAGTGCAGGACGTATCTTTTTTCGCTCTGACCGTAACTTAGGTACAAGATGGCTCATTGGATTCCACACTCTCTCCTTTTTCTATTGTGGATCACGGATTTGTATTTTAAACCACCTCGGATACTATATCCTCTTGAAAATGAGAGTCGAGCACGCGAAATGGACATTCAAAGTGACTTTTATCTCCACGACAATACATCGGTGACACACTTAGCTACTGAGCTAACGTGATAGCATCGTTCTCAAATGCAGATAGAAACAAAAGAAATAAACCCCTGACTGGAAGGATAGACAGAAGATCAACAATACTATTAAACCATGTACATGTAACTACACGGTTACATCAACAGCCGTGCTCACCTGCATTCCAGCGATCGACGGCGCGACGAAGGACTTCACTCATCATCGACGAAGCTCTTTAGCATGAGCTAACGTGATAGCATCTGTCTCAAATGCAGATAGAAACAAAATAAATAAATTCCTGACTGGAAGGATAGACAGAAGATCAACAATACTATTAAAGCGAGTACACAACATCCTGAAGGACAGATACCACCCAGCACATGGCCTCTTCAACCTGCTACCCTCTGGAAGAAGGTATAGATCGATTCGCGCCAGGACCACCAGAATGTCTCACAGTCTGTATCCCCAGGCTGTGAGACTGCTAAATGAACAGCCTGCCCCTTTGCTGCCCCGGACCATCTCATTACCTCACTCTTCACCACCTCAATAATTGTGCTCTGGACACTGCATTGCTGCAACATCAACGTAACACCCATCAGACATCTGACTGTTCCCACCCCCACGCCCCCTCTATTCGCCATCTTCCTGACAATGCTAAACTGTGAACTATGGTCAACCTGCACTTTAATGCAGTTTCTATGCCGCTGGACAAAGCTCAAACAAAATCTTGTTGACATGTATGACTTAAGTGTTATTATGACAATGACAATAAAGGAATTGATTGATTGATTGATAAAACCATGTACATGTAAATTCTCAGCCTGGTAAATCTTAACAATGCTGTTGCTAACGACGCTAAGGCTAATTTAGCAACTTAGCAACTGGACCTCACAGAGCTATGATAAAAACATTAGCGCTCCACCTACGCCAGCCAGCCCTCGATCATCTTCCCATCAACAGCCGTGCTCACCTGCGTTCCAGCGATCGACGGCGCGACGAAGGACTTCATCCGTGGGTTTAGCGGCTAGCATCGGCAAGGCGTCTGCTAAGTAAGTAGTCCTTGTTGTGTTGCTACAGCCAGCCGCTAATACACCGATCGATCCCACCTACAACGTTCTTCTTTGCAGCCTCCATTGTTCATTAAACAAATTGCAAAAGATTCACCAACACAGATGTCCAGAATACTGTGGAATTATGAAATGAAAACAGAGCTTTTTCTACGGGCTCCGAATACTTCCCTTGCCCTCGTGACGTCACACGCATACGTCAGCATAATAAAACGTTTTTAACCGGAAGTGTGGCGGGAAATTTAAAATTGCACTTTATAAGTTAACCCGGCCGTATTGGCATGTGTTGCAATGTTAAGATTTCATCATTGATATATAAACTATCAGACTGCGTGGTCGGTAGTAGTGGGTTTCAGTAGGCCTAAGGACCTTATGTTTTTCTTAGATTAAGAGAAAATTAAATATAATCGGAGGGGTACACCAAAACAATTTGACTTGACCTGGGGCTGCATAATTAGTTACATAGCTAAATTAAAGACATTGTAGGATAAATGTGACACTCATTGTTGACAATGAACCTTTTCACTTACCTCAACTCTTTTTTTTTGTTCTTGTTTTCTTTGTTGTTGTTTTTATTCAGTGACACTTCTCTGTATGTTTGTGATTTTTATTTTTGTTGTTACATTTTTTTTCCTTTTAATCAGTTATTGTGATTCTCTATCTGCTTGTGGTGAAGAGGAAGGCAGTACATTGCTACCCACTGTGACTGAAATGTAGGACAGGCGGTGTTATTATTTTACTTGTTATTTTTGTATTTTTATCTATTTTTTTTTTTTTTGGGGGGCTTAGGGGACAAAAAAAAGGGTCTTTTCTCTCAGTACTTGTATTATGATTTCCCTATCAAATGAATAAATAAATATTATTTTAAAAAAAAGAGAAAAAAAAGGCAAATATCGTCCCCAATCTCCTCACATGATTAGCATCGAGACATCGATAAGTCAATTAACCAACGATATAGTACAATTAAGTCGGTACGTTTTCCAGCGTCAATAAATCGCCATGTGTATGCTTCAAGAGCATTCAAGCTTTTCATGGGTTTCAAGATCTGTGTGCGTTTTTGCTATAGCGGAATGAAAAGAATGGGTGAATCATCCTTAATTAAGCGTCTTTGGTTCTTTGTGCGGCGCCACATACTGAAGGTCTTGCCAACCCGCGGCTCATGCGTTCACATCGAAGTTTGTGTTTTTTTAATGTGCGTATTCGGCAAGTGAGGCGGTCTGCTAGACCGGTCATACTTTCGCATTGCTTTCTGGGGCTGCGGGTGTTTGAACTACAAATAAACGATAGTATTGATAACCGCCGTAACACTCCCGACAATTAATATTACCGTATTTAATCAAAATGGTCAAAAAAAGGTTGTTCATAGTCACACTTTGATACGGACGGACAGACTGGTGCTAGCTTGCTAGTTAGCTTAAATGCTAACATGTAAACAACAGACATTGACGTTGTCCCCCATTAAGAAACGTTATTCCCCAATCTAAACTTGTCTCATGACAAACTATCTGTATGTAATATTGGCTGCATTTCTGATAGTTGTTTGTGTGCCGTTATGGACGTTACCCAGCTTGAAAAGATTGAAATAAATCCATTAGGAAAAAACAGCCTGCCGTTTCCTTTAATTTGGATACACACATCTATACATTTGGCCATTCTAAGCCAGTAATTTCCAAGAGTTATCTCACCTTCTGAGAAGCCTCTGTTTTACTAATGTTTTCCAATGTTGTAAAAATGTGTAGAATAAATATTTATTACAACAAAGATTTGCTTCAGCCTGCGACACATGGTCATTTTGTTAGTAGACTAATATAGACACTTACATCATGTGTTGCCTTCATTATAACACTTATGTAAGGCTTTTGTTTTTTTGCGGCACCAGACAGATTTGGTTTTTTTGTATTTTTGGTCCAATATGGCTCTTTCAACATTTTGGGTTGGGTTCCCTAAACCATGACAATGGGTTAGGGAAATCACAAACAGATTTTTACCTAAAATTAGATATATCGTTTTTTAGCTAATAAATGATTACTTGCATGCATTCTCTTCTAAAAAGAAAGTGTGCTGGGAAATATTAATTCACATCCGAATCGCAATTCTTATCAATCATGATTCTAAATAGTACAAACATTTCCATAATCGCTAACAAAAACAAAAACAAAAAAACTTTTTTAGGCCAAAAGGTAGAGCTTTTGTAACATGTAACCTGTTTTGAAAATGTTTTTTATTATAATTTAAAGGCCTACTGAAACCCACTACTACCGACCACGCAGTCTGATAGTTTATATATCAATGATGAAATCTTAACATTGCAACACATGCCAATACGGCCGGGTTAACTTATAAAGTGCAATTTTAAATTTCCCGCCACACTTCTGGTTAAAAACGTTTTATTATGCTGACGTATGCGTGTGACGTCACGAGGGCAAGGGAAGTATTCGGAGCCCGTAGAAAAAGCTCTGTTTTCATTTCATAATTCCACAGTATTCTGGACATCTGTGTTGGTGAATCTTTTGCAATTTGTTTAATGAACAATGGAGGCTGCAAAGAAGAATGTTGTAGGTGGGATCGATCGGTGTATTAGCGGCTGGCTGTAGCAACACAACAAGGACTACTTACTTAGCAGACGCCTAGCCGATGCTAGCCGCCAAACCCACGGATGAAGTCCTTCGTCGCGCCGTCGATCGCTGGAACGCAGGTGAGCACGGCTGTTGATGGGAAGATGATCGAGGGCTGGCTGGCGTAGGTGGAGCGCTAATGTTTTTATCACAGCTCTGTGAGGTCCGGTTGCTAAGTTGCTAAATTAGCCTTAGCGTCGTTAGCAACAGCATTGTTAAGCTTTACCAGGCTGAGAATTATTAACCGTGTAGTTACATGTACATGGTTTAATAGTATTGTTGATCTTCTGTCTATCCTTCCAGTCAGGGATTTATGTATTTTGTTTCTATCTGCATTTGAGAACGATGCTATCACGTTAGCTCAGTAGCTAAGTGTGTCACCGATGTATTGTCGTGGAGATAAAAGTCACTTTGAATGTCCATTTTGCGTGCTCGACTGTCATTTTCAAGAGGATATAGTATCCGAAGTGGTTTAAAATACAAATCCATGATCCACAATAGAAAAAGGAGAGAGCGTGGAATCCAATGAGCCAGCTTGTACCTAAGTTACGGTCAGAGCGAAAAAAGATACGTCCTGCACTGCCTCTAGTTCTTCACTCTAATGTTCCTCATCCACGAATCTTTCATTCTCGCTCAAATGAATGGGGTAATCGTCGCTTTGTCGCTCCAAATCTCTCTCGCTCCATTGTAAACAAAGGAAAATTGTGAGGAATATTACCTCCTGTGACGTCACGCTACTTCCGGTACAGGCAAGGCTTTTTTTTATCAGCGAGCAAAAGTTGCGAACTTTATCGTCGATTTTCTCTACTAAATCCTTTCAGCAAAAATATGGCAATATCGCGAAATGATCAAGTATGACACATAGAATGGATCTGCTATTCCCGTTTAAATAAAAAAAATTCATTTCAGTAGGCCTTTAAGTAAATAATATACAGCCAGAATTGGTTTGAATTGAGAATCGAATTGAATTGTGATTTGTTGACGTCAGTACAAATAAAAAATAAATGGAAGGTCATACCATAAAGTTCAAAATCTGTGATTGGTGAGACAGCAGTTCCACACTTAAGCTCATTAAAGTCCATGGAACTGAGCAGCAGTGTGGCTAAGTATCCTCCATAGGCCTGCACACAAGAATTAAATAAACCTTTATTTACTTGTATTTAGGACAATAACTCATCGAGCTTTACCTTCCCATAGACTCCCATTCGAGACTTGTCGATATACGGTTTTTTGGATATGGACCTCAGTGCCTCCAGCTGGTCTCTCTCCTCCAGCTTACCCAGCCTCCCCCTCACTTTGTGGAGGAGGTTGGTACCCTGGAAGCCGCTGCCGTGGCCGTCGAAGCGGATGACGATGGTGCCGAAGCTGCTGACCAGGACGCTGGCCCAGTCCACCTGGAACTGCTCTGTCTCCATCTGGCCACCGGGTGTCCCATCGCTGGAAAAAGAGAGACCAGGAGGTCACTTAGTTTGATGCGTTTTTAGACAATCAGAGCAGATGTTGACGTGAGTGAACACGCAGACTCACACCAGCAGCAGTAACGGGTAATGAGCTGTCTCCACAAAACCAGCTGGCTTCAGAACCTGCATTTTGAGGGCTGCAGCACACACACACACACACACACACACACACACACACACACACACACACACACACACACACACACACACACACACACACACACACACACACACACACACACACACACACACACACACACACACACACACACTGTAGTGGTAATGTACTGTAGTGGTACATCCCTAGTTTGTACACAACACATTCATAACAACGTACTGTAGTCGTCAATGGTGACGTTCTCGTACTCCACTCTTGGCATCTGCATGTTGTGGTACGTGTGGTTGACGTGCTCGTTTGTCTCCAAGTCGAACAACTCTGCACGCAAGAGCACAACGCAAGCTGTGAACGGCCGTTTGTCAGAAAAGAAGACCTGGCTAAGGTAAAATAACTCACTCTGTTTGTCCTCTGTCCTGTAGAGGGCCACACTGGGAATGTCAGGCCCTGTCGGAGAAGAACCCACAGAATATCTACACTTACTGGTCCAAACATTAGGAACACTTGCATGAGATCCAATCCACAACTATGTTACGACAAATTATATAATTTATGACGCTATTATGGTATCTCAACTTCAGAGTGTTTTGAGATAAAAGCTGTCTCTTGGTTGATTGTTATGCTTTAGGTTGCAAGCAAAAATGTCATCCCCGCCATTAGTTGGCATAGAAAATGTCAAAGTGAACCCCGTAAGACCCGATTAAAACATCTGGTCTTACTCAATAGCACAGAGCTGGGCAAATATTTTGACTTGGGAGACACTTTGAGAGAAAAAAATGTGTCTGGGGGGCCAAGGTGTATGTGTGTATAAATTACATGTACACAGTTAGCTGTAAAAATCTGCTGTACAGTATGTGTGTTTGGGTCCCTTTTTTTCAGGAACACTAATACCAAAAGTCACAATGTCCGATAGAATTATAAAAACAAACAACCTCAAAAAAACGGAAGGGAATTTTACAGTTTTTTACTGAATGGTACACCTAAAATGTACATTAAAATAAAGAAAGTGCGATTTACAATATTAACTATGAACAATAGAACACTGAATATTAACAGCATATGAATGTCGCTCCTCTTTTATTTCTCAAACCAGCTCCTCGATAGTTGTGTATCTTTTACAATCAAGCAAAACAAAACAAAAATTAAAAAAACAGCAAAATATGAATGCAAAGTGTAATATACACCTACAATATGATATATTATCATGTAAAAATTTGTTTCCGCATCTGTTTCTGACACACTTTTTTGTTTTGGGCTGGCTGCTCTGAAAACAAACCCCGCCCACCCTTCTTTGTTCCTCGTCTGAGCTGATGTGGCGTAGATTACCGTAATAACTCGTATAACACCCAAAAGCGCAGATTCCAACCATTGAAATACTTTGTTTATTTCAAGACTTACGGTAATTTAAAAACAGCACTGAACATCATAATAGCGGCGACAGTTTTGATGTTAAAGGTCTAAAAAAATGATGTAGAACGTCCGGCGGGCCGGATTGAAATTCATAATTATTGTGTATAAATATTTGTATATGGGTTTTTATATTATTTACATATTGAATTTGTATGATAAAATAATATTAACAACTATTTCTATGTACTGCAGACTTTAAAACTAATTTACTCTTCCCAACCGAAGGGGAAGCCCGAGAGCACAGGTGTCAAACTCAAGGCCCGGGGGCCAAATCTGGCCCGCCACATTATTTTATGTGGCCCACGAAAGCCTGGAAATAATATGCGTTAATAAAATGCTTAATCTTTTCTTACTAAACATATTTGTTCTTTCACTTTTGACATAAAAAATCATGTACTGCATGCATGTAGTGCTGGGCGTAATATCGAATATACTCGATAAAATCGCGGGTTTGTCTCTGTGCGATATAGAAAATGACTATATCGTGAGTATTCGAGTATACGTTCTCACGCAGTTGTTTTTAGCTGCGGGCATTACACTACAGGCGTTTCTCAGTCTTTCTTGTCTCTCCTTCTCACAGAGAGATAAAACAAGCGCACCTCCTTACATACGTCACATACTGTCGCGCGTGCAACGTCAAGCGCTCTCGCGGAGCAGAGAGGTAGCAGAGAGGAATGTACCATAGGTAAATTTAGCTGTGGCAGCTAACTTCTGTGGCAGGTGCAAACGGAGCGGTGCGTGTGGTAATACGAGAGAGAGAAGGTGTCAATCTGGTAACAAATGGAGGAAGAATAATTCATTCCCAAGCAAAACAGCACGGGGTCCATCGTCTAGCGGTGGTTTGGCTTCAAGCGGGAAAATGTTGAACAGACAACCGTAATATGTCAAGTTTGCGGCAAAAGCGTTGCTGCAAAAAGTAGCAGCACTACTAATTTGTAGCATCATTTAAAAAGTCATCTGCTAGAGAGTGAAGAGTGCTTGAATTTCTGCATGTCAATATCTCAGTCGGTGCCACACCAACAAAATGCCTAAGCAACCAGCACTGACCCAATTGAGCCTGGCGTCTTCCATTTTCACATCAACACTGCATGAAAAAAATAGTCAACAACAGAAGGAGATAACGTCCGCAGTAACCTACCACATAGCGAAGGACATACACTATTTGATTTCCCATTATGCAGCTAATTTTTATTTGACAGTTATTGAAATATCTTGTGTGACATCATGCACAAAAGTGCACTTTATTAGTTTTAAAATATTGTAGTGGCATTCTGTACAAAAAGTGCACTTTAATTTAGTGTTGTTTTGATATGTCATCTTAGTGACATGCACAAAAGTGCACTCATAGCTTGTTTTAAAATCTATCTGACAATCTTGCACTTTCTGTTTTGAAATGACATGAATGTTTGTGCCACTGCTTAATAACTGTTTAATAAATACAGTTTTGGTAAAATGACTTAGTTGTGATTTCCCTCTCTGCATGAAAGTTTAAAATTAGCATATATTAATGCAGTATGAACAAGAATGTTTTAATGTCGACACATAGAATCATCATACTGCTGTGATTATGTGCATCGCGTGTTAATTCAAGGATAAGGCAAAATATCGAGATATATATCGTGTATGGCCTAAAAATATTGTGATATTACTAAAAAGGCCATATCGCCCAGCCCTAACTGCGTGCAATTGCGTATCTTTTAAAATTCAATATTATCAAAATATTATATTTTCATGTATTCCAAAAATATTTTTTGTTAAAATAAAGATAAATACTGTACTTAAATAACTGCTTTACTTAAGACTTCAAAACAAATTATCAATCACATTTTAGATTGTAAAATTGACAATAGATTTTACGGTTAAATTTCGCCAACAGAATTTTTTACCGTAAAATCAACTTTGGTACTGTTTTTTTCTATATACAGTAAGTCACTAAAACATTAAAAAAACAATACATTAAAAGATTTTACAGTAAAAACACAACAACTGGCAGCTCTGTTGCTTGAATTTTACCGCTAAAAACACTGGTATTGTTTTTCCATTCCATTCCATTTATTGCATTTATTTACATGCTGTAAAAAAACCACTGCTTTTACTGTAAAATTCTGGTGACTGAGTTGCCAGCTTTTAAAGTAAAATTGTAATATTTTTTTTGCAGCTTATGTAAAAAAATATATTGTTCATGTATTATATATTCATATACTACTCATTGTTAAAAGCAGCCCTCTGAGGGCAACCATAACTGCGATGTGGCTCTCAAAAGAAACGAGTTTGACACCCCTGCCCTAGAGTAAAAAAAATATAATCGTCCATCCATCCACTTTCTACTGCTCGTCCCTAATAACAAAAATATACATTTCTGTGGTATAATTGCCGTTGGACGAATCTCCAAAGTTGCAAAAAGGATTTGGGAGGCTTAGTGCCGCTGACCTTTACAGCTGAGCAAGAAGTAGTGCATGTTTTGGCTGAAGGACACGTCCACGTAGCCGCACTTGAAGTGGCAGGACAGGCAGCAGCGGTTGAAAGGATGAATTGTGTCCGTGCTGTAAGACGCCATCACATGGATGTTACTGCTAATAATAATAACAGTAAGGTAGTAAAACACGAACACTGTGTAAGGTCCTAACCTGTACAAGTGTCTTCGCTTGGGGTCATCCTCTGTGCTCAGGAAGTATCTGGAAAAGAAAGGCCCCAAAGTCACTCCAACATGGTGACATGAGCAACATGCATGGGAGTCAAGTTAGCAAACTGACATGAGGTTCCTTTGGTGGTTGTAGGCCAAGATGTTGGTGACATCCCAGTCCCCTGAGGTCAGGGACTGCAGTGTGTCGGTGCTCGTGTTGGGCTAGGGGCCACAATGTCACACAAGTCAACACCAAACCTCCGAAGTAACGCATTAAATAAAAAATACATTGGGAAATTACCAAAAAGGTGTACATAGAAATGTGGAAAAACTTTCCTCTGCCGCCCTGAGGAATTGCTCTGGTGAAGAAGAACTTGTGTCCATCATGGGAAAACAGTGGCGCTTCATTCTGTACGTACAAGGAAACCCATTCATATTTACGTGGAATGTTCAGCTATATCACACTTTTTATGTGAGCTCACCTACCTGTCTGTGCAACCAACTTGTGCTCTCATCTTCGTGTTTCTAGAAGGCAGAATTTGGTTATATTATATTCACACAGCTGCATTATACAATTAAATACTATGCCCCCTATTGGCTGTGAGCAGTACAGGCATTCACGCTCAAGTGAAGTCAGTCAGATGTGAAACAAAGTTGTTTAGGACATCTGCTGCCCCTAGTGGGAGTATGACATCAAAACACTTGCATGATATATCAAACATGCTATTGGACATTTGTCCTCATGAGGACAACAACCAGTTTAATTATAGTCCTTAAAGGCCTACTGAAATTCTCCTGAGTTCTTAAATAATAAAGGATTTTGCTTCAGTTTTCACAATTGTTTATATATATATATATATATATATATATATATATATATATATATATATATATATATACACACACATATATATATATATATATATATATATATATATATATATATATATATATATATATATATATATATATATATATATATATATATATATATATATATATATATATATATACATACATACATATATACACAAATATATATACACACAAATATGTATACATATATACATATATATATATATATATATATACATATATATATATATATATATATATATATATATATATATATATATATATATATATATATATATATATATATATATATATATATATATATATATATATATATATATATATATATATATATATATATATATATATGTGTGTATACATATTTTTGTATGTATATATATTTATATGTAAAGATGTATATATTTTTTTCATAATTTATTGTTAACATTAGGAGATGTTTCTAGGGACATGTTTTAATTATTCAGCAAATTCCCTGGTAAAATAATTTTAGGACTTAATTATGTAAAATGTACTTTTAGTCATAAAGAAAATCTTGTTAGATGTGTTGAACAATTTCATTTAAATTGTATTCATTTCAAAATTGTATTTTGATTTGTTTTCCCAAATTTTGTATTTAAATGTACTTTTAACATTTTGTCTAAAAATAATTTGAATCATTACATTCATTATATACATACATTATTTTCTTCAAAAATGTAATAAATGCTTATCAAATAAAAATGTTTCCGTTAATTATATATAAAAAACCATAATATCACAAAGTAATTAAAAAAAAACGTTTTTCCACTATATTTAATTATAACATGTTCATGGTTGTCATTATCTATTTACACTGATTGGCTGGAAGAAATGTACTGCCTTATATACTGTATTAGGGCCTTTTGGGTTTAAGTTACCAAACATGTTCTAGTTGATCTGTGCTGATTTACATTATAACTATTCAGGAGATACAGTTTTTCTTAATTTATTGTTAACTTTGGGAGATTTTTCTAGGGACATTTTTTTAATTTTTATTACTCAGCAAATATTTCCCTATTCATTTTTAATGTGTACTTAATTATGTAAAATATAGTTTTAGTCATAAAAAATAAATACAATTAGTCTAAAATATATTTGTATTTTTTTCAAATAAATATTTTAAAATGTATTTATTTTTACTTTTAATATTTTTGAAATAAAACATTCAAAAAATGTTTAACATAAAACATTTGTCTGAGCTACTATATATTTTAAAAATGCCATAATATCACACTATTATTTTAAAATATTTGTTCCTCTACATACTTTTTCACTGATTGGCTGAAAGAGATCACATGGCTCTACTACCGTATCTATGTCCTTTTTCACCAAATAAGGTTCCAGTTCGATAGTGCGGATCCTAATTAATTAAAAGTATTCAGCCTTAGAGGAGGTTCGCCTTCTACTAAATACTTTTGTAAAACTAAAACAAAAAAAAAAATTGAATAATTTGCAGGACATAATGTTCCACCTTGATGCAGACTCCTGTGGTTGCCTCACATAGCGTCAGTATGGAGTTGTTCTGAGCTCTGTTCAGCCAATTGACGGCCAGTTTGGTGCTGGTGGCCCACTTCGCCATGGTGATGTAATACTCCCTCCTGGAAAAAAACAACAAATCACCATCACAGACAATCTGAACGAGCTTTGTTTGGATGAATTACACTTGCAGACGTACTCACCCAATGCGGGGGTCGTCAGGTTTCTTCATGACCACGGTGTGCAGAGGACCGTTGAGGCTCACCACAGACAGGTGTACAACAGGGTTTTCCTCCCCAGCCTGCAGGGGCACATAGGAAACCGAATATGTCAGTTTGGATGTCAGCACAGACACACAATTCTGTTGTGTTGAACAAGATATTGTCTTACCTTTGGGTAGTGGTATTCCAACGTGTTGGGGTACGGCGTTCCTGTGAAAAAGGGCACTTCCATCTTTGGTACCAGCGTGTCATTAATGGTCATGTAGGCCAGACGCAGCCCATCAGGAGACCACCAGTGGGCCTTGTAGCTCTGCAGGATCTCCTCTGTCACAACATCACAGGGAGAAAAAACAGAAAAGTTACAAAATTGACCTGATTCTAAGACAGTGGTTCTTAACCTGGGTTCGACAGAACCCTATGGGTTCGGTGAGTCGGCCTCAGGGGTTCGGCGGAGCCTCCGCCACGGAGGTAAAGACACATTCGACTTATCGTGTAAATAAAAACTTCTCCCTATCAGCGTATTATTGATACCCCCAAACAATGTTCCCTTTAATTTTCCATCTGATTTGCAGGTTGTTTTATTGATCGATTGAAACTTTTACTAGCAGATTGCAAAGGAAGAGGATACAATTTATGAAACAGTACAGTTTACACAGTACAGTACATATTCCGTACAATTGACCACTAAAGGGTAACACCCGAATACGTTTTTCAACTTGTTTAAGTCGGGGTCCACGTTAGTCAATTCATGGTCATGTGTGTAAGGTGTGTAATTTGTTGTGAGTTCATGCACTATGTTGGTTTTGTTCTTTGAACAAGGGGATGTTCATGCACGGTTCATTTTGTGCACAAGTAAAAAAACATGTGACTTTTTCTTGAATTTGAAAAAAAAAAAAAAGTTTACTTTTTCACTAAAGAAGGGTTTGGTGAATGCGCATATTAAACTGGTGGGGTTCGGTACCTCCAACAAGGTTAACAACCACTGCTCTAAGACCATGCCTCAGTCTTAACACAATATTTTTTTAAGACAAATTAGTCATTCTAATATCGCTGGGCTTTTTTGAGCCGTTTCTGTCCAGGTTACTGAGTGACAAGAGGAAAAGCTCGCTTGGTTAGAAGCTGTTTGGCGCCACCTGTGAATTTAAGTCTGCAAATACATGCCAAGCCATCTTTTTCTATGTTTTTTTTTTTTTTTTTACTCGGGTCAACATAATAATTCATTTAAGCCATTGTTTTCGATTGATTATTATTTAATTGGGCTATTCCAGTACTAATATAGTAAAGGCATATGTACACATTGTAAACCTCATTTAAATCATGTGTAATATTTATTATATTTTAAGGTTAGAAGAAATACATTTTGACATTTAGATTTATTTAAATGTATATACAGTACAGGACAAAAGTTTGGACACCTTCTCATTCAATGTGTTTTCTTTATTTTCATAACAATTTACATTGTAGATTGTCACTGAAGGCATCAAAACTATGAATGAACACATGTGGAGTTATGTTCTTAACAAAAAAAAGAGAAATAACTGAAAACATGTTTAATATTCTAGTTTCTTCAAAATAGCCACCCTTTGCTCTGATTACTGCTTGGTACATTCTTGGCAGTCTCTCGATGAGCTTCAAAAGGTAGTCACCTGAAATGGTTTTCACTTCACAGGTGGGAAATCTACAATCTACAATGTAAATAGTCATGAAAATAAAGAAACACGCATTGAAATGAGAAAGTGTGTCCAAACTTTTGGCCTGTACTGTATGTAAAATGTCTTCTTAACCACATAAAACAATACTAACATTAGGTTTTATGTACAATGACACAGTAAATAAAAAATTGAAATAAAACGTATACTAATTAGTATTAGTATGTGTTTATTGTATAAAACACAAATTAATTAGCATTTGTTTGATAAAAAAATCACATACTAATTTGTGTGTGTCTTATAAAACACATACATGTATGTGTTTTACATAATTTTTTTTAACAAAATATCTATTAATCATAAAAATATGTCAAATATTAAAAAAGAAAAAAAATAGAATATGAAAGCTATTCAAAATTATGTTACGAAAATTAATTAAAAAACAAACAAAAACGTATTAAGAATTTTGATCATTAATTTTTGTACTGACTTACAATTAATGATTTGAGTGAATTTATAGTTTTTTGTCCAAAATACATTTAAACGAATATACAGCATTTTTTTCATCCAACAGGGGGCAGACTAGCTTTATGGAAAGCACTTCTCTAGCCAACTCTCCACAGTATATACATGTTGTTATTAACACATTAGTCTTTTAAAGTTAAAGTCCCAATGTTGTCACACACACGCTAGGTGTGGTGAAATTTGTCCTCTGCATTTGACCCATCCCCTTGTTCACCCCCTGGGAGGTGAGGGGAGCAGTGAGCAGCAGTGGTGGCCACGCCCGGGAATAATTTTTGGTGATTTAACCCCCAATTCCAACCCTTGATGCTGAGTGCCAAACAGGGAGGTAATGGGTCCCATTTTTATAGTCTTTGGTATGACTCGGCCGGGGTTTGAACTCACAACCTACCCATCTCAGGGCGGACACTCTAAAAGGGGGGGGGGGGGGGGGGAGTACATGGCATGTGTATTGTATTTTGCTACATTAAATTAATATGAAAAAACTACTTATTTGGGGCCAAGTTGCAGTGCATCCATCTATTTGATGTCCTCTTTGAGGCCCAGAGCATCATGTCCTTCTCTCTCATCTCATGACATCTGAATGTGCCATTGAAAATAAAGTGTGCGTAAATAAAATTTAATTCTAAACATCTTGCCTTAGAAGGTCACAGAGGCACAATGCATGTTCGCCTTCGCTCTCAACAATGTGCCGCCTGATTTGTGTTTTCGGGTGATAGCCGGCAGAATGCAACAAAACAAATCTTTGCATGGTAATGAAATGGATTACGTCTTTCTGCGGGCCGCCACAAAGAAATAATCCCATTAATAAGGACAACGATTGCAGCCGAACCCTGAGCTGTTCACGCATTCTCCCCGTCATAACTGGCATTTTGTAATTACATTACACATTCGCTGCAGGCAGTTATTATTATCATTATTATTAATATTAAAAGCGCCTTGGGAATAAACCCTGAATTAATAACATCCATTTTGACACCAGAAGTCCCAATTAACTTGTGAAAGAAAGCTGCAAGCTTTATGATAAATGACAGCACAAAGCTAAAAAAACAGAAAAGCCATCAGCAAACAAAGACACGTTGAAGTATGTTTTTAATTGGAATGTCTTTTCCACATCAGAAAATGTCTCATAATGATTGACTTTAATGGAGTAAAAGCCCTTATCCAGCCAGGCTGAATTAAAGAAAACATTAATAGAGCACGGAAAAAAAGTTGAGGTATGTCTAAGTGGCTAAAATCAATATTTGTTACAGGAAAGTAGCATCTTGCAGCAATTTTACCTAAAGGGTGCTAACTTTCCAAGTGTTGTAAGTGTATAAAGAGAGTATGGCAAACTAAAAGAGAGGCGCCATGACTGCTACCAAGGATGTGTGCGGCTGTGCCTGGATGCATGCAATTGTTGTCGTTTTGATGATAGTTTTTCTGACTAAATAGAACAAAATAATCTGTTTATATATAGTTGTAAACATACTCCAGCTTACAATAAAACATGCTTTTATTTCATGAAAGTAGTTTTGTGACCAGCAGGCACTCGACGATGCAATACAAGTAAAAATATACACAGAACGACCAAAAAATAAGTTATTACACTCCTTTTGCCAAAATCTTCATTAGCTTTGGACAAACAATCACAGAGAAATTGTGACCTCTGTGTGAAGTACTGTATGTCAAATACTGTAATGTATTTGTAATCACTCATTATGTAATATACTAACTAATCTTTCTTTTTGCATCATGCTAAGTGAATAATTGTACTTTTGTAGTTATTTCCACATATTTCTGCACATTAACTCTCAGATAGCAGTAGAGAATATGAAGTGACTTTTGGTCCAGAAGATATTTTGCCGTATTCATTATTGACGTGTTTTTTGCCACCTTAGGTTATATATTTTTGACAAAATTTCCAGTTCACTTTCTCATCTATTATTACACCCAAAATATGGTTTATTTTACTCTTTCAATGTCCGTCTTGTCAAACCATCTCTTAAATATATTAATTTCTTCAGATAATCATTAACTTAGAATTTAATGGCAGCAACACATTACAAAAAAGTTGTCACAGGGACATTTTTACCACTGTGTTACATGGCCTTTCCTTTTAACAACACTCAGTAAACGTTTGGGAACTGAGGAGACCAATTTTTGAAGCTTTTCAGGTGGAATTCTTTCCCATTCTTGCTTGATGTACAGCTTAAGTTGTTCAACAGTCTCCGTTATGGTATTTTAGGCTTCATAATGCACCACACATTTTCAATGGGAGACAGGTCTGGACTACAGGCAGGCCAGTCTAGTACCCGCAATCTTTTACTATGAAGCCACGCTGTTGTAACACGTGCAGAATGTGGCTTGGCATTGTCTTGCTGAAATAAGCAGGAGCGTCCATGAAAAAGACAGTACTTGAATGAAAACATATGTTGCTCCAAAACCTTTCAGCATTAATGGTGCCTTCACAGATGTGTAAGTTACCCATGTCTTGGGCACTAATACGCCTATCCCAGCTGCACTCGGCCGGAAGGCAGGGTACACCCTGGACAAGTCGTCACTTCATCTAAGTTCTGTTAAACCACTAATGGTAACAAAAGCTAGATGATGGTCTTCTTGTTATATTTTTCTGGTTTAAAAAATTTAACTGTGAGCAAGTTGCACGAAGCCCCTTTAACATCTCAATAAAATCCCACTGAGCAAGGCTAAAAGACTGTGAATATTAGCATAAACATTAGATATTATTGCCTGATGAGATACAACAGTAATGTGCAAGAGAATGGATAATTTACACCATGGCCACATCATTACACCTGTCTGCATAATATGAATGAGATCCAATGCAAGAACTGTGTTAAATGTTTATTATAGTGCTTATTGTTGGCAGTGTTTGCAATGATTACCTTATTTAGTCAGATGAGAGCTGCAAAATATCAGAAACAGCTCTCAGGGTGATGCGGTGAGAAAAATATAAATATTGTTAAACAGCAGTCATTAATTTTTCCTTTTGGTGCTTCATTCTACATGTTTGTCACGATGGACTGGTGTAATCCAAAAATATACCCCAAGAATGTTTTTCAAAAATTCACATATTGATGTCATTAAATGATTTAAAAATACAATACAAAACAATTACAATAATAGTACAACAAATAAAAGAAGACATTAAAAACTAATAAAGCAAACCCTTTACATGTGTCCAAACTCTCACAGACTTGCTGTATAGCCTTAGGTTGCTGGACAAGCTTTTTGAGCTAGCATTTTAGCAAGCTTGCGGCACCTTCAATTCAAGGATTTGCTCAGCAAAACAGGCTTTGTTCCACAGCAAGTCTTTAATTGTGATGAGACCGAGAAAGATGCTACATCGGACCTTTACTACAGCAAAGGAGAAAGCACTACCAACAGTGTGGTTTTCGTCCTGGTCGTGGAACTGTGGACCAGCTCTATACTCTCGGCAGGGTCCTTGAGGGTGCATGGGAGTTTGCCCAACCAGTCTACATGTGTTTTGTGGACTTGGAGAAGGCATTCGACCGTCTCCCTCGGGAAGTCCTGTGGGGAGTGCTCAGAGAGTATGGGGTATCGGACTGTCTGATTGTGGCGGTCCGCTCCCTGTATGATCAGTGCCAGAGTTTGGTCCGCATTGCCGGCAGTAAGTCGGACACGTTTCCAGTGAGAGTTGGACTCCGCCAAGGCTGCCCTTTGTCACCGATTCTGTTTATAACTTTTATGGACAGAATTTCTAGGCGCAGTCAAGGCGTTGAGGGGATCTGGTTTGGTGGCTGCAGGATTAGGTCTCTGCTTTTTGCAGATGATGTGGTCCTGATGGCTTCATCTGGCCAGGATCTTCAGCTCTCGCTGGATCGGTTCGCAGCTGAGTGTGAAGCGACTGGGATGGGAATCAGCACCTCCAAGTCCGAATCCATGGTTCTCGCCCGGAAAAGGGTGGAGTGCCATCTCCGGGTTGCGGAGGAGACCCTGCCCCAAGTTGAGGAGTTCAAGTACCTCGGAGTCTTGTTCACGAGTGAGGGAAGAGTGGATCGTGAGATCGACAGGCGGATCGGTGCGGCGTCTTCAGTAATGCGGACGCTGTATTGATCCGTTGTGGTGAAGAAGGAGCTGAGCCGGAAGGCAAAGCTCTCAATTTACCGGTCGATCTACGTTCCCATCCTCACCTATGGTCATGAGCTTTGGGTTATGACCGAAAGGACTAGATCATGGGTACAAGCGGCCGAAATGAGTTTCCTCCGCCGGGTGGCGGGGTTCTCCCTTAGAGATAGGGTGAGAAGCTCTGCCATCCGGGGGGAGCTCAAAGTAAAGCCGCTGCTCCTCCACATCGAGAGGAGCCAGTTGAGGTGGTTCGGGCATCTGGTCAGGATGCCACCCGAACGCCTCCCTAGGGAGGTGTTTAGGGCACGTCCGACCGGTAGGAGGCCACGGGGAAGACCCAGGACGCGTTGGGAAGACTATGTCTCCCGGCTGGCCTGGGAACGCCTCGAGATCCCCCGGGAGGAGCTGGACGAAGTGGCTGGGGAGAGGGAAATCTGGGCTTCCCTGCTTAAGCTGCTGCCCCCGCGACCCGACCTCGGATAAGCGGAAGAAGATGGATGGATGGATGGAGTGTGTGCAGTGAGTGGTACCTTCATACAGCCAATCAGGCAGCCCGTTGAAGACCTCGCCCTCCTTGCCGCTGGAAACAAGGCGAATAGTGCGACTTTCTACTGTCGCTCTGTAGTAGATGTTGTTCTCAAAGATGAAGATCTAAACAAAGAAGAAACAATACATAACAATAACAAATGCATTTTTTTGTGCCTAATGTTCTGGACACTGGATTTAAGAAGAGATGCGATTTAGTGAAAGAAAATGAAGAGTAAACGACACAAGCAATGGCGCACAAATGAAGTTTTCTGCATGGTCCGTCAAACCCTTCTTTAATTGGGTACATCAATATAAGCTTTCAGGTGTGTGTCCCTGATTGCCCTGTCGCAGCCCAGTAATTGCTTGTTCTGCGAAGAGGGCAGCCTCATTTCTTTGTACATCTGATGCTCGACTTCACACATGCTGGTGGAACGCGCCAAGATTAATTGCTCCATTTCTCACCAATTCAATGGCAAACTATTGTTTTTGCTTAGTAATGGACGACAAAACCGTTCGACTGACTTTATGCTAATTAGTCTTCAGACTAATTAGTGTTCCTTAATTTGCCGGAAATGCCATTTTGCTCTCCCATTTATAATGCAATGTATGCCAAGATGTCAATTTGGACTACACGCATTCTATTTAATTTTTTTTTTCATGCACCAGATGGTGCTACTTTTTCCCATTCAAAGCATGCAGCGCATTTGACTGTTTACTGCATTGCTTGATAAGCGTGTGTCTGTTGATGTTTGAAATTGTATACTTGTGTGATTGTTGGTTTTTACTTCAGTTTGTTGTGTTCAATTAAAAAATAAATAGTGGTGTCATACTGGCCTTTAAGTGGTTTAAAAAAAACTAAAATACATTTATATTTGATATGTGTGTTCCAGACAGAAGTAGTTTTAACAGTGGAAATATTAATAATATACAATATTTTTGCAGAAGTTTGTGGGGTTTTTGTTATTGAAGCATATTGTAGCTAAAAATACCAGCTTGTATTTTTTTTTTACCCTGCCTTCTGCCTGAGTCCAGGGCAAATAACATTAATTCACCTGGATTGCTTAGCCTCTGGCTATCTTTTAGCTGTTTATTTGGCTCTACCACTGTGGCTTGAAAGCTAATTACACTTAACTACAGGGGGAGCCCTGGAGCAAGAAAAAAATACTTTCCCAGTTGTTCCTGACTTGTGATTTAACTTTACACTGCTCACATTGTATTTGTTTTACAGAAAAACCTCACTTTAAGAGATAACTAATCTTATTAGAATTAGGAGAGATTGTACACATGGTTGTTTAAAGATGGATACCATAGTTCACTCTTCAGATTAGTGGTCACCAACCTTTTCGAGCCCAAGATCCCTGGTCTTAGCCAAAAAACAGAGCAGGATCTACCCCTGCGTCAACTATCCTTTATATCTATATTTCTATATATATTTTTTTTTATTCTTAATTTTTTTTCTTTGTGTTTTATTTGATGATGTCAGCATTTTGTTTTTTTCTCATTGTGCTTCTTGCTGTTTTCCCAATTTTTGCTAGTGTTTTTTTAATTTTTTTGTAGTTTGCCTATGGACAATGACAAACGAGCCACGGGCCACAGAACTTAACTGTTTATGACCACTATAGTCTTAGTACTGTAGTATATATACCTGTATACTGTGGTCACATGGTTGTCTTACGTCAGCACCCAAAGTAGTAAAATCAGCTGCTAACCAGGCAGGTTTTTCGTGTTTGATTAAGAGGGGATGAACGGGGAAGTCCTTCTTCAGCTACTGCCTTGTTTTATCATATATTACTGCCTTTGCACATGTCAATGTTTACTTTTGTATTCCAAATAAATCAACTCAAAATACTTTGGAGCAATGTTCACAGACTTTAGTGTTTGGCTTGTTAGCTTCGCTTCGCAGGCGAGGGATGAGAGAAGAGTTGTTTGCTGTTGGATGCTCGGAAATGTCAAATATGTCGCAGCTCGATTATTTTTGCGCACGGCATGCAAAGCGTGTTTGCGGAATGTGCGGGGGTGTGGCCGCGGTGTCGAGAGCGGCGAATGTGAGGCTGAGGAGAGAGAGGCAGAGGCGTGTTCAGAAGTAAAAATGTGTAACTGTTGGTGTGTCTGTTGGTCACTCTACAGGTGGGGGTGTCACTGATGTCATATTGATTAATTATGTTCCCTAATGTTTTTGCATTCAACCGGTAGGGTCCCAAAGGTTTGACGGGTTGGCGACCCCTGCTTTGGAGAAAGGTCCTGTTGAAGCAACAGATGGGAAAAACTGCATGGACATGCACAACTATGCATGCAAACAAAACAAGTAATTGAAGACATTGACTCTGTTTGTCCAATTGGACCAAGCTCAACAATCTGTGTTCACACTGGTGGACACACACACACACACATGCAGTGACATTTACTTACACACACACTTCAGTCACTGCCAGGTGTTTTGGTTCCAGCGGCACTAGTCCAAATCATTGCGTCTGCCACCAGCTCATGTGCGACCCCCTCAGTCCAATTGGAGGAAAGCAACCTTTTCTACCCACTAGTGTCTTTACTGGTGTGTGTGTGTGTGTGTGTGTGTGTGTGTGTGTGTGTGTGTGTGTGTGTGTGTGTGTGTGTGTTCTGGCAATGCTTACTTAATGGGGACATCGCTCTGTTTACACAGTCACCTTTAGGGGACCTCTGACGGTATGGGGACAAAAAAACAGGTCCCCTAAAGCAGTGGTCCCCAACCACCGGGCCGCCGATTGGTACCGGGCCGCGCAAGAAATTAAAAAAAAAATAAAATAAAAAAAAACATAAAATAAAAAAAAATATATATATATATATTTTATTTTTTATTTTTTTTTAAATTTAATTTATTTTATTTTATATTTTAATTTAAAAAAAAAAAAAAAAAAAAAAAAAAAAAATATATATATATATATATATATATACATATATATATATATATATATATATATATATATATATATTTTTTTTTTTTTTAAAAATGTATTTATTTATTTAATTAAATCAACATAAAAAACACAATATATACATTATATATCAATATAGATCAATACAGTCTGCAGGGATACAGTCCGTAAGCACACATGATTGTATTTCTTTATGGAAAGAAAAAAAAAAAAAAGAAAAGAAAAAAAAAAGCGTTGACTGGTCCCCAGCTACAAAAAGGTTGGGGACCACTGCCCTAAAGGGAAACCTTTTTAAATGATAGTCAGATCCATTCTGAAGATGCCTAAGTGACATTCTCATACAGCATGATTATAAAACATTATTACCTTAATATTCACATTCAGAATTTTCCATCCTTCTATATATGGTAGTTGGAGTTGCAGACAACTTCATTACTGCTAATTAGCAGTTTTCAGTAATGTCACAGAAGATGCAGGATTTGCTTTAACATTTAAGTGGTGAAACTTCCTATAAGAGGACAGCTGCAGTGCTGTATTCTGAGGATCATGTCATATTTAATTTGAACTATTTTTTAAATTTTTTTAAATGGTCCTCAGTAGCAACGTACAAATTTGTGTGAATTATGCAAAGTTATTTAAATTTGGTCCCCATGAACCATATTAACTCCCAAGTAAGAATGATCAGCACATTACTTCATCAATGCAGAGATTTAAAGACGTGTATGAGCTAACTGGGCAGTGGCCATTTTACCTCATTTGTTTTATGCCTCCACAACCTGTAGAAAGGGTGGTCCCCACAAGTGATGATCAAAAGACTTGGTCCCCATTCCAAATGATAACCAGTGTGTGTGTGTGTGTGTGTGTGTGTGTGTGTGTGTGTGTGTGTGTGTGTGTGTGTGTGTTCTGGCATTGCTTACTTAATGGGGACATCACTCTGTTTACACAGTCACCTTTAGGGGACCTCTGAAGGTATGGGGACAAAAAAACAGGTCCCCTAAAGGGAAACCTTTTTAAATGATAGTCAGATCCATTCTGAAGATGCCTAAGTGATTTTTAAGCTTTGGCCCATAAAACATGTTTACTGGTTAGTTTGAGTGTGAGACATTTGCATTTCATTTTTTTTTTTTTTTTTAAATGGTCCTCAGTAGTCACGTACAAATTTGTGTGAATTATGCAAAATATTTAAATTTGGTCCCCATGAACCATATTAACTCTTTTTCCCCAGTAAGAATGATCAGCACATTACTTCATCAATCCAGAGATTTAAAGACGTGTATGAGCTAACTGGGCAGTGGCCATTTTACCTCATTTTTTTTATGCCTCCACAACCTGTAGAAAGGATGGTCCCCACAAGTGATGATCAAAAAACTTGTTCCCCATTCCAAATGATAACCAGTATGTGTGTGTGTGTGTGTGTGTATGCGTGTGTGTGTGTGTGGGCCCTTACCAGCTGCTGGCCTTTAGGTCCCCAACCAGCAAACTGCAGGACGGCCTCATGCACTTCTTCGGGAGGACTGAGCGGCCATGTTTCCCTGTGCGAATGTTAACACAATACATTAGGGGTGTGGGAAAAAATCGATTCGAATTCGAATCGCGATTCTCACGTTGTGCGATTCAGAATCGATTCTCTTTTTTTTTTTAATCTATTTTTTTTTAATTTATTTATAAATTTTATTTTTATTTTATTTTTAATTTTTTTTAAATTAATCAATCCAACAAAACAATACACAGCAATACCATAACAATGCAATCCAATTCCAAAACCAAACCCGACCCAGCAACACTCAGAACTGCAATAAACAGCAATTGAGAGGAGACACGTACAAACACGACACAGAACAAACCAAAAGTAGTGAAACAAAAATAATATTATCAACAACAGTATCAATATTATTTACAACTTCAACATAGCAGTGATTAAAAATCCCTCATTGACATTATCATTAGACATTTGTAAAAATAAAAAAAAGAACAATAGTGTCACAGTGGCTTACACTTGCATCGCATCTCATAAGCTTGACAACACACTGTGTCCAATATTTTCACAAAGATAAAATAAGTCATATTTTTGGTTCATTTAATAGTTAAAACAAATTTACATTATTGCAATCAGTTGATAAAACATTGTCCTTTACAATTATAAAAGCTTTTTACAAAAATCTACTACTCTGCTTGCATGTCAGCAGACTGGGGTAGATCCTGCTGAAATCCTATGTATTGAATGAATAGAGAATCCTTTTGAATCGGGAAAAAAATCGTTTTTGAATCGATAAATGTGATGAATTGAAAAAAAAATCGATTTTGAATGGAATCGTGACCCCAAGAATCGATATTGAATCGAATCGTGGGACACCCAAACAGGCACGTGCACACATAGGGCCCTAGGGGTGCCTGAGCCCCTGCCCTTTTTTGCCTCGTCTTAAAAAGTGCCCTCTGCCTGTGTGTGTGTGTGTGTGTTTTTTTCTTTTCTTTAAACAACATTAATAAATTCCTGTCAGGGATGTAAAAAAAAACAAACAAAAAAAAACAGCGGTACAAAAACTCCACGTTTTCTTGTAATACCGGGTTGTTTGAGCATGCCGCTTCCTTTAAACGTTTAGCCCCTCCTCGATCTGCGGGCTGCAGCCAGGGTTACTCAGACGTGACAGTGGAGCAACTTGAACCTGTGAGTTATGGTCTAGTCGCCGTCTACTTATTCAGCATCTAATATGGGTAATATTTCAGAAAAACGCTGTATTATTCTATTATTCAATGTGTCAGCTTCTGTTTTTGCCGGACGTTGGAGCACGGCGCATCAATTGAGCACGGCACATCAAGTCCGCACAGAGCAGAGCGGATCGTGCGGGACAGGAAGTAATGTACAAAATAAAACACCGGGTTAATTTTCAAAATAAAATGCACGTTTACGGCGGATCACATTTCTCTCACAGTAGAGTTTTGAGTTTGAGTTTTTGAGTTTTGAGTTTGAGTTTATTTCGAACATGCAAGCATACAACATAATACATCACAATTTCCAGTTTCTTTTCAACATGTTCGAAAAGGAGTAGGAAGAAGCAGAGCTTATTTAATCCTACCCCTTTTCTTTACATAACAGTTGCAAAACTTTTTGTTCACTTCCTGTTCACAATTTTTTCACAATAAACTCCATAAGTAATTACAATAAAAATAAATAAATAAATAATAGTAAGAATTTAATAATAATAATTGGTGAAGTAAGTCATATTTCATATGATGAGATAAGTAAGATTACTTTAAGAATGAATGAATGGATGGATGAAATAAATTGAGAATGTTTGTCATGGTTCTTCTTCTTTGTACTTTGTAAACACTTTAAGTTTGAAGAGTTTCTTGAAGTGGATCATATTAGTACATTGTTTGATTGCTTTGCTTAATCCATTCCATCATTTAATTCCACATACTGATATACTGAAGGTCTTAAGTGTTGTACGTGCATACAAATGTTTTAAATTACGTTTTTCTCTAAGATTATATTTCTCCTCTTTTTTTGAGAAGAATTGTTGTATATTCTTGGGTAGCAGGTTATAGTTTGCTTTGTGCATAATTTTAGCTGTTTGCAAATTCACTATGTCGTGGAATTTCAGTATTTTTGATTCAATAAATAAAGGGTTTGTATGTTCTCTATATCCAACATTATGTATTATTCTAACTGATCTTTTTTGTAACACCGTTAATGAATGAAGTGTACTTTTGTAATTATTTCCCCATATTTCTACACAGTAGCTCAGATATGTTAACACTAGTGAGCAGTAGAGAATATGAAGGGATTTTTGGTCTAGAACATGTTTTGCTTTATTCATTATTGACGTGTTTCTTGCAACTTTATGTTGTATATTTTTTACGTGAGATTTCCAGTTCAATTTATCATCAATCATTATACCTAGAAATTTGGTTTCGTTTACTCTTTCAATTTCTATTCCGTCTATTTGTATTTGTGTTTGACTTTCTCTTCTACTGTTACCAAATAGCATTATTTTAGTTTTACTAAGATTCAACGATAGTCTGTTTTTGTCAAACCATCTTTTTAATTTGTTCATTTCTTCTGTTATTATTTGTATTATCTCCTGTGTGTTCTCTCCTGAACAAAACGCTGTTGTATCATCCGCAAATAATACTAACTTTAAATCTTTTGTAACTTTACAAATGTCATTTATATAGAGATTGAATAATTTAGGTCCTAATATTGATCCCTGAGGTACACCACAGGATATATTTAGCGTTGTAGACGTGTGTTCGCCTAGCTTCACGTATTGTTTCCTGTTCGTTAGATAACTTCTTATCCAGTTTAAGACTAACCCTCTGATGCCATATCGTTCTAGTTTTTTGATTAAAATATTGTGATTAATTGTGTCAAATGCTTTAGTTAGATCCATAAAAACCGATATAAGGTTATTGTGACTTTGCTATTACTGTGTGGGTTAACAGAATAATAATAATAAGAAGAAGAAGAAGAACAATGATAATGATAATAATAATAATAATTATTATTATTATTATTAATAATAATAATAATAATTTCAGCATTCTGGGGATATAAGATGTAAGTTATCTGTTAGGAATATTGCCATCTGTATTTAAACTTGATTCATGTTGATTATACCTGCAGCCCAATGCCAAAAAAAGAAAGGATACAGCCCTCTACTGGCCCCTGGTCCATATTTTTGGCCCTGTATTGGGTTTCAGTTGTTTAGTCTGAGCATTAAGTGAGATAGACCATAAGTTACAACTTGATGGTGTTTTCATCAAGTTAAGGGAAGAAGGACAGATTTTCACATTGAAGTTTTTTCCATTTCGGTTTTTATTTTTGTATTTTTTTCAAAGTTCATGTTGCACTGTTCAATGTTCAATATTAAAGTGCTTATCTTTAACAAAAAATAGCCTAATAATAAACCAGTGTTTTGTTGCTTTTCATGTCTTCCAAGCCTATGATAATGTGAATGAACTCATTATGACCATAATTTGTTGACACAAAAGAAATGGCAATCACTTTTACCAACAAAGGACACACAGCTAAGTAGTTAGCTTCCTACTAGCAAATTTAATTTGACATTAATTTCCATATTGTGTAAAGGACCAAAAAAACATTTCCTGCCCTTTTCTGACTTTGAGCCCCTACCCCTCTATAATCATGTGCACGTCCACAGTCCTACAATACACGTTTCTATGGCTGGGCCATGCAAGTGAACATCATTAGCAGGTCATGATGGTGTCACTACTACATCTATTCTATGGAACATAAGATGACAGGCAAAGTGAATGTGACAAGGAAAGAATATTAGGCACTTAGGTCTGAAGCATTAGCTAATAGTAGCTTCAAGTACACGGAGAACGTCACTGACGCAAGAGGATCTACAATACTGTTGGATTGGTTTCACAGTGAAATTAGTCT
This sequence comes from Entelurus aequoreus, assembly GCF_033978785.1. Classification (NCBI taxonomy): domain Eukaryota; kingdom Metazoa; phylum Chordata; class Actinopteri; order Syngnathiformes; family Syngnathidae; genus Entelurus; species Entelurus aequoreus. Next base: position 31,258,362 of record NC_084746.1, read on the forward strand.
TCTTTAACAGAAAAAAAAACACGATTCAATCAAATAAAAATGTATTCTATTTCAATTTTTCCTCAGATTTGAGGAAGAAGAACGTTCATTTAGCTTTTTTTGGCATCGCTGGGTGTCCGCGTAAGTTCATGAACCAAAAGTTGTCTACCCAGTCAGGTCCAACAGTCTTCCTGTTGTATGCACTTTTTTCTGATTTAGTTGTTTCTTTTGCTAGCCTTTCACCTGTTGGCATGCTAATGTTAGCGCACTAATATTAGCAGCTAGAATTTTAGCTAATTTTCTACGTTTTAAACCTAATAATCATGGATTCTGTGACTTGGTGCTATCTTATATTTATGCTAACTGTTCCCCAGTTACCATGCCAATGTTAGCATGCTAACATTTTATGCTAGCATTTGATCTAGTTTCGTATTTTTTAACCTAATAAACAAGTATTTTGTTTCTTGCGATACAGAGTAAGAAATTATTTAAACACTACATAGGACACATTTTATTCTTGTATTTATCCTTGTAGCTAGAGATGTCCGATAATATCGGCCTGCCGATATTATCGGCCGATAAATGCTTTAAAATGTAATATCGGAAAATATCGGTATCGTTTTTTTTATTATCGGTATCGTTTAAAAATTATTATTATTATTATTTTTTTAATTAAATCAACATAAAAATCACCAGATACACTTACAATTAGTGCACCAACCCAAAAAACCTCCCTCTCCCATTTACACTCATTCACACTCATTCACACAAAAGGGTTGTTTCTTTCTGTTATTAATATTCTGGTTCCTACATTATATATCAATATAGATCAATACAGTCTGCAAGGGATACAGTCCGTAAGCACACATGATTGTGCGTGCTGCTGGTCCATTAATAGTACTAACCTTTAACAGTTAATTTTACAAATTTTCATTAATTACTAGTTTCTATGTAACTGTTTTTATATTGTTTTTCTTTCTTTTTTATTCAAGAAAATGTTTTTAATTTATTTATCTTATTTTATTTTATTAATTTTAAAAAAAAGGACCTTATCTTCACTATACCTGGTTGTCCAAATTAGGCATAATAATGTGTTAATTCCAGGACTGTATATATCGGTATCGGTATCGGTTGATATCGGTATCGGTAATTAAAGAGTTGGACAATATCGGAATATCGGATCTCGGCAAAAGGCCATTATCGGACATCCCTAATTTTAGCTAATTTTGTACATTGTAAACCTAATGATCATGGATTTTTTTACTTGGCGCCATGTTACAAGTATGCTAGCTGTTCCACTGTTAGCACGCTGAGTTTTTATGCCAGAATTTTAGCTAATGTTATACATTTACAGCTAAAATGATTGGATTCTGTTACTTTGCAACCTCTTGAAGTATGCTAACTCTTATAACTATATCAACATTTAGCATTTCAAGGTTCATGCTACATTTCAGTACAGATTCTGCTCTTCACCTCTCAAACCATTTTAATGTATTTCAACTTTCAAACAATTTCTACATTCCACTTGTATTTCAGTTAAGCGTCAGCTCTTCAACATTCAAACCATTTCAACATTTAAACAATTTTTTTTTCCCATTTATTTATTTATTTCAGGCAATGACACAAAAAAGTACAAAGTTGACAACACATAATATAAATTAATATAGTGCAAAAGGTAATGTATAGTATGTAATGCATGATTGTCCAGTTTTGCCTGAAAGGGAGTGGGAAGAAGATAATTTATTTAATCCCACCCCCAGTTCTCCATTCAGTGATAATTCACATGAGTTCATCCTACGTCATTAGCATCAGCTCTTCAACATTCAAACCATTTCAACATTTAAACAATTTCAATATTTAAACTATTCTTACATTCAAACTACAGCTTCATGAATGAACACATGTGGAGTTATGTACTTAACAAAAAAAAGGTGAAATATCTGAAAACATGTTTTATATTTGCCTTTAACGTCCTCTACGAGCTGTCGTCACGTCCGCTTTTCATCCATTCTAACAACGTGCCGGCCCAGTCACAAGATATGTGCGGCTTCTGTATGCACACGCACGTGAATGCAACGCATACTTGATCAACAGTGATACAGGTTACACTGAGGGTGACCGTATAAACAACTTTAACACTGTTACAAATATACGCCACACTGTGAACCCACACCAAACAAGAATGACAAACGCATTTCGGGAGAACATCCGCACCGTAACACAACATAAACACAACAGAACAAATACCCAAAATCCTTTGCAGCACCCCCCCCCACACACACACCATGTAGCGTCCCGGAAGAGTTAGTACTGCAAAGGATTCTGGGTATTTGTTCTGATGTGTTTATGTTGTGTTACGGTGCGGATGTTGTCCCGAAATGTGTTTGTCATTCTTGTTTGGTGTGGGTTCACAGTGTGGCGTATATTTCTAACAGTGTTAAAGTTGTTTATACGGTCACCCTCAGTGTGACCTGTATCGCTGTTGATCAAGTATGCCTTGCATTCACTTGTGTGTGCGTGCAGAAGCCGCACATATTATGTGACTCGGGCCAGCACTCGTTGGACTGGATGAAAAGCGGACGTGACGATTTTCGGGAGGGGCACTGAAATAGTTTTGCCAATTTGTTCTGGCCTGAAATAAATTGGCCCTTTGAAACATATGTTTGTCTTTGTGTGTTGTATGTAGAGCACATTGCTTAGCAGAGTTCAGTGATGCAAATGCATGTCAAGTTGATCAACACATTGTATTATTCTCCAGTGCAATAACAGTACTGAAATGAAGGCTGAAAGGGCATTAATGGGAGCTTAAAAAAAAAGAAGAAAAACAGAAGTAACTAAATAATTACTTTTCACAGTAACGCATTACTTTTTGGTGTAAGTAACTGAGTTACTTTTGAAATAAAGTAACTAGTAACTGTAACTAGTTACTGGTTTTCAGTAACTAACCCAACACTGGGTATATACCTGATATACACTACCGTTCAAAAGTTTGGGGTCACATTGAAATGTCCTTATTTTTGAAGGAAAAGCACTGTACTTTTCAATGAAGATAACTTTAAACTAGTCTTAACTTTAAAGAAATACACTCTATACATTGCTAATGTGGTAAATGACTATTGTAGCTGCAAATGTCTGGTTTTTGGTGCAATATCTACATAGGTGTATAGAGGCCCATTTCCAGCAACTATCACTCCAGTGTTCTAATGGCACAATGTGTTTGCTCATTGGCTCAGAAGGCTAATTAATGATTAGAAAACCCTTGTGCAATCATGTTCACACATCTGAAAACAGTTTAGCTCGTTACAGAAGCTACAAAACTGACCTTCCTTTGAGCAGATTGAGTTTCTGGAGCATCACATTTGTGGGGACAATTAAACGCTCAAAATGGCCAGAAAAAGAGAACTTTCATCTGAAACTCGACAATCTATTCTTGTTCTTAGAAATGAAGGCTATTCCACAAAATTGTTTGGGTGACCCCAAACTTTTGAACGTTAGTGTACCTCATTAATAATTATTTTAATTTTAATTTTCAGAACGTATGAAAGGCCAATAAAAAAAACAAGCTGTGGGCCAAAAATGGCACCTCTGATCTTCACTATTAACTAGCATTTCTTTCTTGAGCTTTATAGCAGCCGCATCTGTCCTGATGAGTAAAATAAATAAATATGTGTGATTACAGGCAGACAAAGTCAGAGAGAGGACAACACTGTCAGACCTTACGTCTGCACAAGGACCATTAAAAAGAGTCTTACTGCGTAATGAGGCTGTAAATGATGTACTTGGCCACGTAGGAGTGCTGGTACATCTGAAGAGATGAACAACAACATCACAGTCACGGCAAGGATAGGAATAAAGGTACGACTTGATGATATTCTCACCGGTTTCATGTCGAAGGCAAAGAGCACATGTTGCAGGTCAGGTGACACTTGGTACCTGCTGGCCTTGGATCGTTCCTAAATGGCAACCAAAACACTTTGTAGACAAGAAACCAGACGGACAAGATGTTTATAATGTGGACTTACAAACATCTGGTTTGGCACCACAACAGTGGTCTCGTTTGTGTCCACATTAATCCTGACAACATCGCCCTCCCTCGTACGATACAGCAGCTCTTTACCTGCATGGAGGAAGAAAAAAACAACTTTGTATTTTCTAAATCCACTTTGTATTCCACTCCAGGTCTACTAAATTCTCACAGATCAAAAACACTTGACTTTAATGCAGCATTAATCACAAAAGTTGTGAATAAAGTGTAATATCAGAGGTGAGGAGGTCTTGTTTGGCACAGATGTATTTTAGGTACATTTTGAGGTTTGGCACTTAATTGCTGCACTGCTTCTATTAGACCACAGGTGTCAAACTCAAGGCCGGGGGCCAGATCTGGCCCGTGACATAATTTTATCTGGCCCGCAAACACCTGGAAATGATATGTGTCAAAAAAGTACGTAATATTTTCTCTCTAAATATAATGGATTTTTTTCACTTTGACAGACAAAATATATGCAGTGCTTGAAATTGCATACATTTTAAATTTCAATAGTATCCATTAATGCAACAAATATCATACTTTCCAAACATGTTTTTGTCTAAATAAAAATACTTAACTTTACAACAAACTACCCATCAAATTAATGAAAATGACAATACATTTTACAATGTTCTTTACAGCATATTACTGTATATTGAAAATAACTACAACAGTTTTTGCGTTAAAATTCTGTTGACTGAGCTGCCAGTTTTTACTGTAAAATCTACGCTTGTTGTTTTTAACGGTATATTACTGTTAATGGAAAGACGGTACATTTGTTTTTACGGTAAAAAAAACTTGCAGTTAAGTTGCCAGAATAAAAAAAAGAACTTGTACTGTTTTTCCATTAACAATACAATGTTGTAAAAAACAATGTAAATTTAACACAAAAATTCAGGCAATTAAGCTTTTTCTGTAAACCCCCCCCCCCCCAAAAAAAACAGTCAGTGTTTTTCCATTTACTGTAAAATGTTGTAAAAATAAATAAATAAAAACACTATTTTACAGTGAAATTATGTAAATGTAAAGTTTTTACTGTAAAATCGACAGTCTATTTAAAACAATTTATATAATTAATAATGAAATCCACAGGCAAATTCATACATTACTGTTACAAGCGGCCCTCTGATGGCCATGTGCCATGTGGCCCTCAATGAGACATCCCTATATTAGACTGAAGGCCGTTATTTGAGAAAATTTGATGCTTAAAAATTATTACAGTAAAAAAACTGCCTACAAATTTAAAGTTGGATGCCATTTTTCTCCCAATTCTGTAAATGTTGGCCTATTTTGATGTGCGATACCGAGTAAGAAATTATTTAAACACCACATGTGACACATTTTATTCTTTCATTTATCCTTGTAGCTATACATGTAACAATGATCTTTATTTATTCTAGCTATACATGTAACAATAATCTTTATTTATTGTAGCTATACATGTAACAATGATATTTATTTATTGTAGCTATACATGTAACAATGATCTTTATTTATTGTAGCTATACATGTAACAATGATCTTTATTTATTGTAGCTATACATGTAACAATGATCTTTATTTATTGTAGCTATACATGTAACAATGATCTTTATTTATACATGTAACAATGATCTTTATTTATTGTAGCTATACATGTAACAATGATCTTTATTTATACATGTAACAATGATCTTTATTTATTGTAGCTATACATGTAACAATGATCTTTATTTATTGTAGCTATACATGTAACAATGATCTTTATTTATTCTAACTATACATGTAACAATGATCTTTATTTATTATAGCTATACATGTAACAATGATCTTTATTTATTGTAGCTATGCATGGAACACTGATCTTTATTTATTGTAGCTATACATAGAACGATTATCTTTATTAAGTATTATTTCATTGACTTTAGAAACAGTGGAATTATATTGAGGTGATTTATTATAAATACAATCACAGTAAAACTTTTTTTTTTTATTATAAATGAATTTAAAAAATAATCCCTTATAATTTTTAATTCATTGTTAATTGCATTTTTATACCAGTTGTTCCTTGCAAAACAGTATATGTTTTTTCTCAGTTGACATCACGTAAAAAAATATTATTTAAATGTTTATTCTGCAATATTTTTTCGACTAAACAACAATTTATGAAAATATTTGAGCTTGTATTAATATAACCTAAGCCTAAACTTATTTAAAAAATTGAGAAAAATCATTGATTAAAATTTATAATCACGGTCACACTCGCACACATTAATTAACCACCTGATTGTAAATCATATTTACTTTTATACTTTTAATAAATGGAAATACATAGAAAAAATATTTTCTGATGCTTTACTGCGAACAAATGTAGATTTATCCATCCATCCATTTTCTACCGCTTGTCCCGTTCGGGTCGCGCGGGTGCTTGAGCCTATCTCAGCTGCATTCGGGCGGAAGGCAGGTTGATACAGTTTAAAAATAGTTTTTAAATGATATAATTTATAATTCAGGTTGAATAATTTTAAATGCCATTGAATAAGTATAATCTATTTCAAATGTAATAGTGCAGTCAAATGATTAAATTGTTTAGATTAATCACAATTTTGTATGCACGTACAACACTTAAGACCTATATCATATCCGTTTATGGAATTAAATTATGGAATGGATTAAGCAAAGAAATCAAAGTAAGCACCAATGTGATTCAGTTTAAGAGACTGTTCAAACTACAAGTGTTCACAAAGTACGAAGAAGAACAATTATGATGAACATCTTGAAACTTTTTTTGGGGGGGGAGGGGATAATGATTATTTATGTATTTAATATTCGTTTACTTACTTATGGTATATTACTTATTTATTATTGATGTATTCATTGTTCTGTTACAACCAGAGAACAAGAAAATGGGATAAAATTGCTATGATATGAAAAAGGGTAGGATTAGATAAACTCTGCTTCTTCCTACTCCGTTTCGGACGTGCTGTAAAGAAACAACTGGAAATATGTGATGTATTACATTGTATCGTATGCATGTTCAAGATAAACTGAAACTGAAATTAACACTTTTGTATGTGGATTAATCATGATTAATCACAGGTTATTATTCGCTTGCATAATTTAAATGAACTTAAAACAGACATCAATATTTGAACACAAATGCAATTTTATTATCACAATGTCTTAAAGGCATTTTTAAAAAATGTTTTACTTGAATGCTCGTCTTTTATTAACTTGGTAATAGTTTTATCTAAAGTAGTTAACCATCCACTTTTAAGGGAAAGGATGTGCGCTCAAAATAAACTGTGATTAATCTGTGTATGTACATCATTGATGCGATCATTTTTTGTGATTCATTTTATGAGTTAACTAGTTACCGTATTTCTCGGACTAAAAGGCACACTTAAAATCCTTTCATTTTCTCAAAACTCGACAGTGCACCTTATATCCCGGTGTGCCTAATGTACGGAATAATTTTGGTTGTGCTTACCGACCTCAAAGCTATTTTATTTGGTACATGGTGAAATGATAAGTGTGACCAGTAGATGGCAGTCACACATAAGAGATACGTGTAGACTGCAATATGATGGCAGTCACACATAAGAGACATGTGTAGACTGCAATATGACTCAAGTAAACAACACCAAAATGTTATATGTTCCATTGAAAATATAGAACATTACACACGGCGCTCAAAAATCTTTTAAAATATTTTAAGTATGACATTGCTAAGCTATGAAGCCGCATCGCCTGATGGATTGTACTGTGCTTCAACATACGAGTATTATTACGGTGTGTGCATAAGGTAAGACATTATCAGTAAAGTCGCCATGAAAGCGCTAAAACATACCGGTGTAGTGAGCTAATTATTCACCCAAGGAACTTTAGTTATTAGAGAGTTCCGGTCGGATGTTTTTTCACGGGACACATTTCCGGCCTTGTTGTTGCACTAGTGAGCCACGGATGAGGAGATGCTGCTCCGTTATCGATTGAAGTAAAGTCTGAATGTCATTAAAACAGTTAGCTCCATCTTTTGACACTTCTTCCACTCCCGTCCTTTGCACGCTACACCGCTACAACAAAGATGACGGGGAGAAGACGCTGTCGAAGGTGAGCCACGTAAATAAGACCGCCCACAAAACTGTGCATCATGAAGCGGCTGTCAGAAAGCGACTTGAAGACGATCTGTAAAACATAATCTATGCAACATTTTGACCAAAGAACCACCATCACATGTTATGTAGACCACATGGAAGTGTTTTAAATTTAGAAAAAAAAAATCATAATATGACTCCTTTAATGCGCCTTATAATCTGGTGCACCTTTTGTATGAAAATAGACCCGCTCATCGGCAGTGCGCCTTATAATCCGGTGCGTCCTATAGTCCGGAAAATACGGTATTCTAATCGGCCCATAAATGTAAATTTAAACGATTCATAAGAAAATGTAAATACAAATAAATGTCATGAGGATTTGATGCCGCTCGATCATATTATCATAATGCACAACTTGGTGCTTTTAAAGTAATAAATCATCTACACATCAAATCATGTGTGCAGGAAGCGAGACAGAGTAGCACTGATTGTTCGACCCACTCGACATCCATTGCTTTCGGTCTCCCCTAGAGGGGGGGGGGGGGGGGGGGGGGGGGGTTACCCACATATGCGGTCCTCTCCAAGGTTTCTCATAGTCATTCACCGACGTCCCACTGGGGTGAGTTTTTCCTTGCCTGTATGTGGGCTCTGTACCGAGGATGTCGTTGTGGCTTGTGCAGCCCTTTGAGACACTTGTGATTTAGGGCTATATAAATAAACATTGATTGATTGATTGATTGATTGTTCCACCTGCAAACTCCCTATTTCATCCGTACTTCAAGTAGATTTGCATACGTTAAGTAAGATCCAGTCACAGATGTTGTCTAGTGACATAGTTGGACGGTCATCACATTGTTCAATACTTTTTAAAAACGGCGGCGAGCGCCGTCTTTGTTGTGAAGGTTAAACGCTTTGTTCTTTGCGCCAGTCAGAGATGAGTCCAAATAGACTAGTGAGGCAACCGGCGGCTCACCGGGGAATCAATGACGTACCCACAAAATATTGATGAGGACTTCTGAGGTAAGCGGCTGTCCCCGTGGGCTGCTTTTAAGAAGGTCATTAGGCCCAAATGGGACTTGATTGCATTCAACTAAAGAGACCGGACGCTGATTTCGTCAGGTGCTAAGAACATTTTCATCACTGTGGTGAAGGAAGAGCGAGCTTAGCTTATTACACCTTGATAAGTCACTAATGTGTGGAAGAATTAAACTCGGCAGGACATGTGTGAGGACGCTGGTGTCACAGGAGCAAGGGGTGGAGTTAATGACGCCATCGTCTAATTTGCATAATTGTCCTAAACGCATGTGTGTGTCATTACAACAGAAGTTGTACAAAACCCAAAACCAGTGAAGTTGGCACGTTGTGTAAATCATTGATAAAAACAGAATACAATGATTTGCAAATCCCGTGACCTCCGATCCCTCAGGCGGTACTGCATCAAAAAGCGACATCAGTGTGTAAAGGATATCACCACATGGGCTCAGGAACACTTCAGAAAACCACTGTCAGTAACTACAGTTTGTCGCTACATCTGTAAGTGCAAGTTAAAACTTTACAATGCAAAGCGAAAGCCATTTATCAACAACACCCAGAAACGCCGCTGGCTTCGCTGGGCCTGAGCTCATCTAAGATGGACTGATGCAAAGTGGAAAAGTGTTCTGTGATCAAATTGGTTTTGGAAACTGTGGACGTTGTGACTTTCAGACCAAAGAGGAATAGAACCATCCAGACTGTTATTGGCGCAAAGTTCAAAAGCCAGCATCTGTGATAGTATGGGAGTGTATTAGTGCCCAAAGCATGGGTAACTTACACATCTGTGAAGGCACCATTAATGCTGAAAGGTACATACAGGCTTTGGAGCAACATATGTTGCCATCCAAGCAATCTTTTTCATGGACGCCCCTGCTTATATCAGCAAGACAATGCCAAGCCACATTCTGCACGTGTTACAACAGCGTGGCTTCATAGTAAAAGAGTGCGGGTACTAGACTGGCCTGCCTGTAGTCCAAACCTGTCTCCCATTGAAAATGTGTGGTGCATTATGAAGCCTAAAATACCATAACGGAGACCCCGGACTGTTGAACAACTTAAGCTGTACATCAAGCAAGAATGAGAAAGAATTCCACCTAAAAAACTTCAAAAATGGTTCTCCTCAGTTCCCAAACGTTTACTGAGTGTTGTTAAAAGGAAAGGCCATGTAACACAGTGGTAAAAATGCCCCTGTGCCAACTATTTTGCAATGTGTTGCTGCCATTAAATTCTAAGTTAATGATTATTTGCCAAAACAAAATAAGTTTCTCAGTTCAAACATTAAGTATCTTGTCTTTGCAGTCTATTCCATTGAATATAAGTTGAAAAGGATTTGCAAATCATTGTATTCTGTTTTAATTTACGATTTACACAATGTTCCAACTTCACTGGTTTTGGGTTTTGTAAAAGAAACAAAGTGGGAGAAAAACATTTATTTAAAAGAAACACATGTTTAGAAATAAGTATGAACTTTCTTCTGTCACTTCTTTTCCTCACTTTTTTAATGTTGTAACAGTTGATCTCGAGCATCTAAAAAATATGTTTTCAAGCACCAGAGGTTTTTATTGGCCATGGAGAGAGAATATGTGCTTCTTCCCAAATGAACTTTAACGACAGGCTACATTTTAGTGTTGGCCTGTGAGGTTTATGGAGGAAACTTTTTTACACCTGGAGTGTAGCGTTTTAAAGCATCTTTTTTATCATTGAAAATTATGCAAAAATACAAACAATCGTACATATAATGTGGTGTGTTTGTAAATATCGTTTTAAATAATACATTCTAAGTGAAATATTAAAGGGGTCCTATTCCGCAAAACCAACTTTTCATACTAATTAGTACCTGTTTTTCTATACGGTACTTGGAATTTGCAGTCTTGAAAATTTGAAATCAAACTGTGGAGGCATGGCAGAGATATTTATAAGACAATCTTGCCTTCTTTCATACTTCCTCCAAACCAGCCGTTTTTGTGACGTTTTTCCAACGTGTGACGTCAACGGATATTTCCATATACCATACCATACCATACCAACTTTATTTATAAAGCCCTTTAAAAACCACCACAGTTGAAAAACAAAGGGCTGTACACCACAAAGAAATAAAGGCAAAGGACAGACTAAAAAATAAAATTTAAAACAGAAGTAAAATACACATTAAAAAGCAAATACAAAATTACCCTAAGAACAATTTTGTTAGATAAAAAGCAGTTAAAAAAGTTAAAAGTTAAAAACAGTTTAAAGTCTTATGCTGGGTTAAAAGCCAGTGAATAAAAATGGGTTTTAAGAAGGGTCTTAAAAATAGCCAAAGAAGGGGCCTGTCTCACATGAAGTGGAAGATCATTCCAGAATTTGGGGCCCGCAACAGAGAAGGCTCTGTCCCCCCTGAGCTTACGCTTGGATTTGGGTACCTCCAGGATCAGCTATATATATATATATATATATATATATATATATATATATATATATATATATATATATATATATATATATATATATATATATATATATATATATATATATATATATATATATAGGGTATAGATTTACCCAAGGAGGTTAGCGCGAGTCTGCCATTGTAGTCTGACGTTGTAGTCAGTGAGCTCCTTTTTCCTCTTTCTTTCGTTGTGGGGCAGACTGGCTCGTACATGCACATGCATCCTCAGCTGTTGCCATTTCTAATACAAAGTAGCGTATAGTTCAGACTTATATCTGTCTGCACTCTCACTATGGAAATATTAAAAACTACAACATGGCTGATGGGGTAGAGCCACGTAAATAAGACCAACCACAAAACAACGCATCCTGAAGAGGCTTGAAAATGGTCTGTAAAACATAAACTATGCATAATTTTTTACCAAAGAAGCACCATTACATGTTATGTAGATGTAGATCAAAGGAAGTGTTTCAAATGTAAAAAAACCCACACACAATATGACCCCTATGAATTAAAATAATTTACCTAATTTACCATGTATATGTATATATAAATAATAAATGAGTTATACTACATACATATATATATACATATACACAGTATACAGCATATATATACATACATACACATATATTTACATATATACATATATATATATACATATATATATATACATATATATAAATATATATATATATATATATACATATATATACATATATATATACATATATACATATATATATACATATATACACATATATATGCATATATATATATATATATACATATATATGCATATATATATATATATATACATATATATATATATACATATATATATATATATATGTATATATATATATATATATATACATATATGCATATATATCTATGTACAGTATATATGTGTATATATATGAAGCTGTATATATACATATATACATACATACATATATATTTACACTTACATATATACACACATATATATATATATATATACAGTATATATATATATATATATCATCATCAGGCCTCCGTCAGTCGTAACGACTATGGAAACTGCGCCAGTCCAGAGGTCAAGTTTAAACTCAGCGACAACGCCTGCTGTGGCTGATGAGTCCGATGTGGGAGAGGCAAACACGGCCGCATTTACTGCAGATGTAGCTGGAAGGCGCAACTGCAGGAGTGCGTGTCTTCCGCTTGGTTCTATTTTCATTGGCTGTGGCATGGATCTTTTCCTCGCCAGTCTTCAGCTGTTTGTGAAGGACACTGCGCCATTTGCTGCGGTCAGCTGCTGCATCTTCCCAATGTTCAGTGTTGATGTCCAGGGCTTTCATGTCCCGCTTGCAGACATCTTTGAAGCGCAGTTTTGGCCGGCCAACAGATCTCTTGCCAGAGGCAAGTTCGCCATACAGGATGTCTTTTGGGATACGTCCATCCTCCATACGGCACACGTGGCCGAGCCAACGCAGCCTGCGTTGTCTGAGCAGCATGAACATGGTAGGAAGACCAGCGCGTTCGAGGACCTGGGCATTCGTCACCTTGTCATTCCAATGGATGCCGAGGATGCGGCGAAGGCAGCGCATGTGGAAGGTGTTCATTTTGCGCTCCTGTTTGGAGTATGTTGTCCATGTTTCGCTGCCGTAGAGAAGAGTGCTGACAATGCAGGCGTTGTACACTGCCATCTTGGTAGGAGTTGTCAGCTTCCGGTTCTCCCAGACGCGAGTCGTGAGGCGCCCTAGGGTTTTGGCAGCCTTGCCGATACGTTTGTTGATCTCACCATCGAGGGACAGATTGTCACTGATGGTGGATCCCAGGTATGTAAATTGGTGTACGACTTTGAGTTGGTACTCATCGATTGTGATGGCTGGTGGAGTGTCCACTTCCTGACTCAGCACATTGGTCTTTTTTAGGCTGATGGTAAGCCCAAAGTCTTTGCAGGCCTGGGAGAATCTGTCCATAAGGCACTGGAGTTCTTGTTCACTGTGCGAAATGACGGCGGCATCATCAGCAAAGAGCATGTCCCGGATGATTGTCTCACGGACTTTGGTCCTTGCTTTAAGACGGGCTAGGTTGAAAAGTCGGCCGTCAGATCTGGTACGTAGATATACCCCTTCTGTTGCAGTCCCAAAAGCATGTTTGATGAGCAGGGCAAAGAATATGCCGAAAAGGGTAGGAGCAAGGACGCAACCTTGCTTGACTCCGCTCTTAATGTCAAATGGGTTGGACATGCTACCATCATACTGGATGGTTGCCTTCATGTCGTCATGAAAAGATCTAATGAGACTATGGAGCTTTGGAGGGCATCCAATCTTGGGTAGGATGCTGAAGAGCCCTTCTCTGCTAACCAGGTCAAAAGCCTTGGTCAGGTCAATGAAGGATATGTACAGGGGCTTCAGTTGTTCCCTGCATTTCTCCTGAAGTTGGCGTAGAGAGAATATCATGTCCACTGTAGAGCGCTTGGCGCGAAAGCCGCATTGAGATTCCGGGTAAACGCGCTCAGCAAGTTTCTGAATGCGGACAAACACGACACGGGCATAGAGTTTCCCTACGATATTCAGGAGGGAGATGCCCCTGTGATTGTTACAGTCACTCCTGTCGCCCTTATTTTTGTAAAGGGTGACAATCTTGGCATCTCTCATGTCTTGCGGCACGGCTCCCTCTTTCCAGCACTGGCAGAGGACATCATGCAAAGGCTGCAGGAGGGTGTCTTTACAGCGCTTGATGAGGTCTGGGGGGATGCCATCAGTACCAGGTGCTTAGCCAGTTGCTAAGCTGTCGATCGCTTTGTGAAGTTCAGCAAGTATTGGTTCAGCATCTAATTCCTGCTGTTCAATGGCATCAAGGGCTGAGGCGACGACAGTGTTCTCTCTGGAATAGAGTTCTGAATAGTGCTCTACCCATCTGTCCATCTGCTTGCCCTTGTCAGTGAAAACTTCCCCACTGGTGGTCTTTAGGGGGGCTGTTTTGCTCTGTGTTGGGCCCAGAGCAGTCTTGATGCCATTGTACATCACCCTGATGTTACCGGAGGTAGCTGCAGACTGGATGGATTCACTGAGTTGTTGCCAGTATTCATTGGCACAATGTCTTGCAGTCTGTTGCACTTTGCTTCTTGTAGTTCTCAGTGCTTGCAGGGACTTCTCATTTGGGGAGCGTTTGTATTCAGCGAGGGCAGCACGCTTTGCTTCAATGACGGGGGTCATCTCGCTGGACTTTGCAACAAACCAGTCGTTGTTTTTGAAGATTTTCCTCCCAAAAGTCGCAAGGGCTGTTTTCTGAATGGCCTCCCTGAGGTGGCCCCATTTCTCAGAGGCGGAGTAGTGCTGGTGTTCTTCAGATAGGATGTTGTTGAGAGACTTGGCAAACTCTTCTACTTTCTCTGGAAGATGCATGCTGGTGGAATCAATGCGGGGCTTGCCTTTCTGTTTGGAGTTGTGAAACATTTTAGGTTGTAGCCTGATCTTGCAACAGACAAGTGAATGGTCGGTGTCGCAGTCTGCACTGTGGTAACTACGAGTAACGAGCACAAACTTGAGGCTGGCTTGTCGGATCAGGATCATGTCTAGCTGATGTCAATGCTTTGAGCGGGGATGACGCCATGTCACTTTGTGCTGTGGTTTCGTCTGAAAGTAGGAGTTGGTCACGCAAAGGTTATGGTAGGAACAGAACTCCAGTAGCCGTTGCCCATTGTCACTGACCTTGCCAACTCCGAGATATATATATATATATATACAGTATATATATATATATATATATATATATATATATATATATACAATATATATATATATATATATATATATATATATATATATATATATATACAGTATATATATATATATATATATATATATATATATATATATTTACACATACATATGTACACACACACATATATATATATATATATATATATTTACACGGGACTTCGCCCCGTTCAACGACACGGTCGGCGGCTCGGCGGCGGAGGAGATGAACAGCACGGCGGCGGTCAACGAGGTGACTGTCGACACCCCGGTATGCAGTGGAGACGGTGTGGCGGGGGTCCATGCGGCCTCTCCCCGGTCCCTGGCGGTCGAGGACGCGGCGTCTGGACCCACAGCATACACATGATTTAGAGGCGCCTTTACACAAACATTTTCTTTGTTCTCTTTGTCTTCAAATGGACAAAACCCCCTCCTGCTCTCCAACTTCAACTGCAATAATAACCAACAACTTTTCTGGTCAGTACCACAACACAGCGGACTCTGATGCTCTTTTTGGTTCCAGTGGACTACACATCATCCACCTTAATGTGAACAGCCTCTCTGGAACCAAACTCGACCAAATCAGAGAAATGTTCCTCAACACGAAGGTAAAAATCTTGTGTTTCTCTGAAACCAAATTTGATCAAAGTATTTCTGACTCACAGATAGAAATAAAAAACTTGTCGGTTATCAGAAAGGATAGGAATAAACACGGTCGGGGCGTTTGTATGTATATTCACCAAGATATTAAATACATAACTCGCACTGATCTTAACCACAATGACCTGGAATCTGTGTGGGCGGAAATCAAATTTAAAAACGCTAAGCCGGTACTAATAGGGACTGTTTATAGACCCCCTAATCAGAGTGATTTCTATGGGGCTCTGGAAGAGTGCTTGGCAGGGACAGACAACGTGGAGAAAATTATAACTGGGGATCTGAACACAGATATTCAACGCAAAGATGCGCCTGTCTTCAGATCCTACAGCAAGTTTTGTAATCTGCACGGTCTTTCCCAGCTAATAGCGCTACCTACAAGGGTGTGTGATTCCACCCAATCAACCATAGATCTCATTCTCACTTCAGGCCGGCCTAAAATAAAAAATAGTGGGGTCATGATCTGTGGTCTTAGCGACCACTATCTAACCTTCTGCACCCGCAAAATAGCTAAACCCAAAGCCAATGGCCACATAACAGCCCAATCCAGATCCCTCAAAAAATACTCCAATGACAATTTCAATTTAAAATTAGATGAGTGGGACTGGTCCCCTGTGCTCGCGAGCAACCTGGTCGATGTTGCTTGGGATCGCTTCAAAACGGCGTTCCTAAAGATACTAAATGACATGGCTCCCGTGAAAACAGTCAGGATCAAAGCCCGCTCGGAACCATGGATGAATCCGGACCTATTAGCTGCCATAAAAGACAGAGACAGAAAATACTCCGAATATCAAAAATGTAAAACAGAAGTAGATAAACAACCCAATAATATCAACCTCAAATCACTCCTTTCAACTCTCAAAAAGCAATGCAATAAAGTAAGAAATAAGTCAACCAACCTGACTAAATCCTTAAAAAAAAATGACATTAACGACAAAATAGAGAAAAA